>NC_136494.1:59094238-59326738 GCF_053919585.1 Euprymna scolopes
AGTTTCGCTCTCCTCAATAATACTTGAAACGTTACACCACGATATCATGTCGATAAACATCTGCAGAAATGACTTAATTCAGATGGCTATATTGAGTTGCTGTCCACTGTTGTCAAGCGCTGGGTGGAAATGATGGAACGATGGAAACGAAAGAAATGATAGAAATGATGGAAATGATAGAAATGATGAAAATGATAGAAATGATAGAAATGATGAAAATGATAGAAATGATGGAAATGATGAAAATGATAGAAATTATGGAAATGATGGAAATGATGGAAATGATGAAAATGATAGAAATGATGGAAATGATGGAAATGATGGAAATGATGAAAATGATGGAAATGATGAAAATGATAGAAATGATAGAAATGATGGAAATGATGGAAATGATGAAAATGATAGAAATGATGGAAATGATGGAAATGATGAAAATGATAGAAATGATGGAAATGATGGAAATGATGAAAATGATGGAAATGATGGAATTGATGGAAATGATAGAAATGATGAAAATGATAGAAATGATGGAAATGATGGAAATGATGGAAATGATGAAAATGATAGAAATGATGGAAATGATGGAAATGATGAAAATGATGGAAATGATGAAAATGATAGAAATGATGGAAATGATGGAAATGATGGAAATGATGAAAATGATAGAAATGATGGAAATGATGGAAATGATGAAAATGATAGAAATGATGGAAATGATGGAAATGATAGAAATGATGAAAATGATAGAAATGATGGAAATGATGGAAATGATGGAAATGATGAAAATGATAGAAATGATGGAAATGATGGAAATGATGGAAATGATGAAAATGATGGAAATGATGGAATTGATGGAAATGATAGAAATGATGAAAATGATAGAAATGATGGAAATGATGGAAATGATGGAAATGATAGAAATGATGGAAATGATGGAAATGATGAAAATGATAGAAATGATGGAAATGATGGAAATGATGGAAATGATGAAAATGATGGAAATGATGAAAATGATAGAAATGATAGAAATGATGGAAATGATGGAAATGATGGAAATGATAGAAATGATGGAAATGATGGAAATGATGAAAATGATAGAAATGATGGAAATGATGGAAATGATGAAAATGATAGAAATGATGGAATTGATGGAAATGATAGAAATGATGAAAATGATAGAAATGATGGGAATGATAGAAATGATGAAAATGATAGAAATGATGAAAATGATAGAAATGATGGAAATGATGAAAATGATAGAAATGATGGAAATGATGAAAATGATAGGAATGATGGAAATGATGGAAATGATTCAAAATGATGGAAATGATTCAAAATGATGGAAATGATTCAAAATGATAGAAATGATTGAAAATAATAGAAATGATAGAAATGATGGAAATGATGAAAATGATAGAAATGATGGAAATGATAGAAATGATGAAAATGATAGAAATGATGGCTGCAGAAAAGTCATACTTGTGGAGATAGAACTCTGTTACACTTCGGTAAACTACAAAATTGTTCTATGAGAATTTTTATAACTTAAATTTGTGCCAACAAATGTCCTCCCGACTTCCTCAATTTCAGCTACATGAATGATTATGTGTGAGGCGTATTTGAGGAGTATACAAGAGGTATCATATGCAATGCCAAAGAGGAGCTGATGAGCTGATAGCAAGAATCAAATTGGCGTTCAAACATGTCTCGAACGACACCGTGAAGGCCGCGTGCTTCAGTTTCAGGTCCCGTTTGCAGGCGGCTTTCTAAAATGAACTGCATACGACCAAACATTTTCTAAGCGATGAAGTTTGAATGTTTTTAATATATTAGGTTTATTGTTCCCTTTACGAAACGCTTCAAATTCGTCTCGAACATCTCTAATTATGAATGAATTTCAAGGGAAAATTTACGCGCAACTAATTGAAAATTGGAGATTCATGCTTTTCCCAAATGTATTAGTGCGAAAATGAACAGAGCCGATTCTTTTTCTTGCGTCAGCTTTAGTTAATAACAAGCTGATCCGCACACTTTCACGAAATATCATCCGTGGAATCATTAATAAAATTTATAATCCTTTCTGCAATCCAACCATATTTGATAGAAATAAATTTTAATCTATACTGACTTGATCATCAAATATCAGGTTACATTTTCAAAGCTATTTGTTTTATCGCCAAACGTTGAACATACTAACAAATGAGCACCTGTATGTTGATCAACACTAATGGCTGCCTTGTGGTAGTGAACAAGTTTGGAACTGCCTTGAGCAGAAAAAAGGTGTTGTGTGAGATGAAAAATGGTTTTAAAAGCCTCGGGCAATTCTACACGCGTTGGCAGCTGGTTTGGCTGCACCATACCCAGCGTTACAATTTTCAAAGGAAGAAAATTAAAAAAAAAAATTCAAGCGACTCGTTGGAATAGCTGCGCTAGCAGTGTCAGAATCTTTGGGAAAATCGCCATTGCAAATTTGACACCCCTAAGACAAAACTGCGAATAAAATATAAAAAACTCGTAATTTCTGTTTTTAAAGTGGGTTGTTTATTTTCTTTATGGAATATACTTCCAAAGTAAACTATTAAAGTTTCAAACATAATAAAAATATTATTTCTTATTTGTTAAAAAACCGTGTTGACAAAATATCCGCTCGCGGTGATTGAATATTACCCTCAACCGCGTTGCCAGGGAATGAATGAAAACTGAAATCTACCTTCAACTCTGACCTCACAATATCATATTTATTCTTTTTATAAAAGTTTATAATTTTCAAGTTATCAATAAAATAAAGTACAATACCATTATTTGCTATTTCTTATTTAGGGAATGGAATGATATATCCGTGAAAAAACAAAAACAAAACAAAACAAAAAAACAATCGTTTGTAAACACATCTAGACTGCTTGTGACCAATTACGTCACAACCACGGCTACTATTTGTTGATTTTGATTTAATTAAAAAAAATCATGGAAGATCTGTTAATAAATTTTCCTTGCATACTTTCATATTATTCTTATGAAATAATGAATGAAATAAAATAAATAAAATAAGAATAAAGGCAAAATTAAAATTAAACATTAAATATAATGTTACCAATAGTTGTGATAAAATTAATTTTGCCTTTATTTTATTTATTTTATTTTATTTTTCTTAATATTCAATTTTACATCTAAATTTTTTTCAGCTTTATTATTACTACGATAATTATAATTGTCATTACTATTACCTTCCGTACTATTATAATTACCCTACTATTATTTGTTATATTTTTACCACTCTCATAAGTAGTAATGGTTTCCTTACTCCCTCACTTTAACATCAATATGTATACTTAACCTTTTACATCAAGTTATACGCACTCATAGTCATTGCCACCCTAATCTCCGACCGCCCCCTTATGATCATACTCCCTATATCATAACAGTAGAAACTTATAAATGTATTGCTGCATATTACCTTGCAGTTTTACAACCTTACATACCCCCCCCAATTAATCAAAATTACCCACTCCATAGAAAATAGACACCCCACATACCGTTAAAATAAATTACCACACAGCAACAATACACCCCCTATTTAAAGACCATATATATTCTTATATATCATACTATATGTAATAAGCTTCTCCTTATTTATTAAGAATTCAATAAAGCTTCCCCTAACATTTCATAATTCCTCTTAATCTTTTTCATCCCTAATGAACCTTACGCTAGACGCCGGATCTCCCCCATGCTACCTAGCACCTTCTCTACTCTCCTGATGAGAAACAATAGGCTTCGAAACGCCCTGGCATGAAGAGTCCCTTCTATCCCCCAAATTTTGTCTGTATTCCATTATTCAATAAATGATCCATTCTATATCTACCAATATATAGTTTTGTGTCTTCATTTCATACTCTTGTTGTCCTATTGTATAAGCTCCAATAATTATTGTTTGCTTGGCATTATCCGGATAAGTCTCCTTTTGTGGAATTGATTTTTCTCTTTTCCTTTTACATTAAACTATATATATATATATATATATATATATATATATATATATATATATATATATATATATGTATATATATATATATGTATATATATATATATGTATATATATATATATATATATATATACATATATATATATACATATATATATATACATATATATACACACAGACATATATATATGCATATATATACATATATATACATATATATACACACAGACATATATATATATATATATATATATATATATATATATATATATATATATATATACATGTAGATGTTGGTTGTTTTCTTTTGTTAGCGATACGTATTGGATGAATTCAATTATTTATATGGAAGCGCATTTTTACCTGAATGCGAGTTGGGAATAATTTTTCCTTTGATCAGTTTGGTACCTCCAAATGGAGAGCGGCATATGTATTAAAAAAAAAAATAATTATCAGAGTGGCTGAATCTATACATTATATATATTATATTAACACACATATTATATGCATACACGTAAAGCGACTTATGGCCTTTTCTTTAGCTAAATAAGGATTTCCTAAAATTTTCCAGACTGGCTCCCATTGATTTCTAGAATAAACTGCTAACGCCTCCTTGATTTCTAAAATAAACTGCTAACGCCTCCTTGATTTCTATAATAAACTGCTAACGCCTCCTTGATTTCTATAATAAACTGCTAACGCCTCCTTGATTTCTAGAATAAACTGCTAACGCCTCCTTGATTTCTAGAATAAACTGCTAACGCCTCCTTGATTTCTAGAATAAACTGCTAACGCCTCCTTGATTTCTAGAATAAACTGCTAACGCCTCCTTGATTTCTAGAATAAACTGCTAACGCCTGATAATATATGCATGCATGCAACATTTTTTCGAACAACAATGCTATAAATAAAATATATATTTAAAAACAAACTCGATTTTGTTAGCTTATAAATATTTTATTTGATCTTGACAATAAACCTTAATAATCACATCAAATATTTATTCAAATCGAAAATATAATCAGACACCAAATTTGCTTTTCAAAAGTAATAATTAATCTAATAAACCATTTTTCGATTCACAATTACCCTTAATTTACACATATGACTTTTTTGAAATTGAAAACAAGAATATTAAATACAATATTTTTTTTCGATAATAATTTTTTAATTAAATCATTTTATTTTGTCTTCACAATTTGAGATTAAAAGATGAAAATTACAAGATTAAGAACAGACGCGGGAACTCAATATCTAAAGGCGCTGCAGTAGGAGTGTTAATTCCTTTAAAGTTCACTAACACCATGCGGACATACATATATAGAGATTAACGTGTATATATATATATATAATATATGAAATTCAACGTGTCTGTGTGTGTGTATGTCTGTGTGTGTGTCTGTCTGTCTGTATACAGTTTCCTTCGCAATAACTCTGTCAATTTTTAGTCCACAGACTCAAAATTTGATATATAGGGTACTGAGATTTGGAAAAATCTAGGTGCTCGGTTTTCGACCAGAAATTTGACTGTTAAGGGGTCAAAGTACAACGATTTGACCTTTGAGAACTCTACCAAACTCCTCCGACAATTTTTGGTCTAAACACTTGAAATTTTAGATATAGGTTCCTTGGACATGGATCTAACTTAATAACTTGATTTTAGTAAAAAAAAAATAAATATTAAAGAGGTCATAATAGGGATCAAAGTTAAAAAAATTGACCGTTTTTTAATTTTTTAAATTTTTGCTCAGCATACACCTCACAACCCCCGAGCAACGCCGGGCTGAAATGCTAGTATATATATATAAAAGTGAAAGTGTCTGTCAGTCTGTCTGTCTGTGTACATTTCCCTACGCAATAACGCTGTCAATTTTCAGTCTACAAACTCGAAATTTGACATACAGGGTACTGAGATTTGGGAAAACCTTTGTAATCGGTTTTCACCCAGAAATTTGACTGTTAAGGGGTCAAAGGTCAAGGATTTGACATTTGAGAACTCTACCAAACTCCTCCTCCGCCAATTTGGGACTAAACACTTGAAATTTTGGATATAGGTTCTTTGGACATGAATCTAACTTAATAACTTGATTTGAGCCCCAAACAATAAATGTTAAGGGGTCATAATACGAGTCAAAGTTTAAATAAAAATTTACTTCTGCGATCTCACCAAATTACGTCAGGTTTTCTCCTCGTTCTTTTCCTCCTTTGCGGTACGGATTCGAGCCTGCCTTCCTACTACCACTTTTTTTTTTGCTCAACATACACCTCAAAACACCCGGGCAACGCCGACCTGAAATGCTAGTATATATATATATATATATATGTATACATATATATATATATACATATACATATATAAACATATACAGATATATATGCATATACATATATATATACATATATATAGATATATATATATATACATATATATACATATATACATAAACATATACATATATATATACACACGCATATATATATATATATATATATATATATATATATATATGTTAAACTGTGCCTGTCTGTGTATATTTCCCTGCGCAATAACTCTGTCAACTTTCAGTCTAAAGACTAGAAATTTGATATGCATGGTATTGATATTTGGGAAAATGTTTGTAATCGGTTTTCGTCCAGAAATTTGGCTGTTCAGGTATCGAAGTTTAACGAGTTCACCTTTGAGAACTCTACCAAACTCCTCCGCCAACTTTGGGTCTATACACTTAAAATTTTATATAAAGGTTCCTTTGTCATGGATCTAAATTAATAATTAATTTGAGCCTAAAACAATAAATGTCAAGAGGTCATAATAGGGGGTCAAAGTTTAAACAAAAAATTACCTCTGCGGTCTCTACCAAATTACTCAGACAATTTCTGGTCTAAACATTTGAAATTTTACATAAAGAGTATTCAGAGGACGGGCAAGCTTTTTAATAGAAAATTTGTGCTACAAATATATAAATCTATGTATGTATGTTCCCATATCTGCCTAAAACTTTCGACAGAGGCGAAAGATTTTCACAAGATCAGTATCGTTTTGGAGCTTGAACTTTCAGACGACAAAATACACAAAAAATTGGCTAAAACCATTAATTTCTTTACTCTCCACTGGGCACTTTTCTACAGGGAGGGGTTGCTTTTTTCGCCGATTTTTTCGAAAGTCATCCCCTCTTTTCGATTGTCTAGCCTCAATTTAAACCTACGTCATTTCCGGTTAGGCGGTGGTCGTAACAGCAAAGACGTCAGGTTTTTTTTCCGTTCTTTTCCTCCTTCGCGGTAACGGGTTCCAACCTGCCTTCCTACTACCACTTTTTTATTTTGTCTCAGCACACACCTCCAAACACCCGGGCAACGCCGGCCACCCATACTAGTATATATATATGCATACAACTTATATACACTCTTTCATATATGTATATCCTATTTTTTCTCTCTACATTACTGCCCCCCCCCGATATCACAAATAGGTAGGGACCGCAGAGGTCAATTTTTTTCATAAAAAAGCCTTGAACCCAATTTTGACCCCTTAACATTAATTGTTTTGGGCTCAAATAAAATTAAAAAGTTGGATCTATGTCCAAGTAACCTAATCTAAAATTTCAAGTTTTTAGACCCAAAATTAGCGGAGAAGTTTGGTAGAGTTTTCAAAGGTCAAATGTTTGAAATTTGACCCCTTAAAAGTCGAATTTCTGGCCGGAAACCGATTAAAAGATTTTCCCCAATATCATACCCCTTATGTCAAATCTCAACAGATAATTTCACTTTTATAGCTATATAGATAAACCCATATGTATAATGTATAAATATATATATATATATATATATATATCTATATATATATAAATAATATATATATATATATATATTATTTATACATATATATATATATATTTATCTATATATATATAAATAATATATATATATATACTAGCAGGGCTACCCGGCGTGGCCCGGGACCGTAACAACAATGTAAAAACAAAAGCAGATATTGTACATATGTTTTATTCTTAGGGGAGAGGAATCTTTCAGGGTGAGAGAGAGAGAGAAGATAAAGAGTGTGAGAGAGAGGCAGAAGAGAAAGTTGTTCCATCCTCTTTCCCAAATTTGACTACTGTTCACGTTTGAACTCTCATCGTCGAGTTGATCCTCGAGTTGCCTATTGGCCTTGATAAGTGCTAATATAGAGAGAAGAGAAACAGGGGTAGAGAGAGAGAAGATAAAGAGTGTGAGAGAGAGGCAGAAGAGAAAGTTGTTCCATCCTCTTTCCCAAATTTGAATACTGTGCACGTTTGAACTCTCATCGTCGAGTTGATCCTCGAGTTGCCTATTGGCCTTGATAAGTGCTAATATAGAGAGAAGAGAAACAGGGTGAGAGAGAGAGAGAGAAGATAAAGAGTGTGAGAGAGAGGCAGAAGAGAAAGTTGTTCCATCCTCTTTCCCAAATTTGAATACTGTGCACGTTTGAACTCTCATCGTCGAGTTGATCCTCGAGTTGCCTATTGGCCTTGATAAGTGCTAATATAGAGAGAAGAGAAACAGGGTGAGAGAGAGAAGATAAAGAGTGTGAGAGAGAGGCCGAAGAGAAAGTTGTTCCATCCTCTTTCCCAAATTTGAATACTGTGCACGTTTGAACTCTCATGGTCGAGTTGATCCTCGAGTTGCCTATTGGCCTTGATAAGTGCTAATATAGAGAGAAGAGAAACAGGGTGAGAGAGAGAGAAGATAAAGAGTGTGAGAGAGAGGCAGTAGAGAAAGTTGTTCCATCCTCTTTCCCAAATTTGAATACTGTGCACGTTTGAACTCTCATCGTCGAGTTAATCCTCGAGTTGCCTATTGGCCTTGATAAGTGCTAATATAGAGAAAGAAGAAACAGGGTGAGAGAGACAGAAGATAAAGAGTTTGAAAGAGAGGCAGAAGAGAAAGTTGTTCCATCCTCTTTCCCAAATTTGAATACTGTGCACGTTTGAACTCTCACCGTCGAGTTTATCCTCGAGTTGCCAATTGGCCTTGATAAGTGCTAATATAGAGAGAAGAGAAACAGGGGTAGAGAGAGAGAGAGAAGATAAAGAGTGTGAGAGAGAGGCAGAAGAGAAAGTTGTTCCATCCTCTTTCGTGAGAGAGAGGCAGAAGAGAAAGTTGTTCTATCCTCTTTCCCAAATTTCACTACTGTGCACGTTTGAACTCTCATCCTCGTTGCCTTTTGGCCTTGATAAGTAAGAAGGGAAAGAGGGTGAGAGAGAGTAGATAAAGAGGGTGAGAGAGAGAAAGAGAAGAGAAAGAGGTCTAGAGAGAGAGAGAGAGAGAGAGAAGAGAGTGAGAGAGAGAAATATATTGAGTCGAGTTGATCCTCGAGTTGCCTATTTGCCTTGATAAGTGCTAATATAGAGAGAGGAGCAACAGGGTGAGAGAGAGAGAAGATAAAGAGTGTTAGAGAGAGGCAGAAGAGAAAGTTGTTCCATCCTCTTTTCCAAATTGTAATACTGTGCACGTTTGAACTCTCATCGTCGAGTCTATCCTCGATTTGCCTATTGGCCTTGATAAGTGCTAATATAGAGAGAAGAGAAACAGGGTGAGAGAGAGAGAGCGAGAGAGAGAGAAGATAAATAGTCTGAGAGAGAGGCAGAAGAGAAAGTTGTTCCATCCTCTTTCCCAAATTTCACTACTGTGCACGTTTGAACTCTCAATCTCGAGTTGCCTATTGGCCTTGATAAGTGCTAATATAGATAGAAGGGAAAGAGGGTGAAAGAGAGAGAGTAGATAAAGAGGGTGAGAGAGAGAAAGAGGTCTAGAGAGAGAGAGAGAGAGAGAAGAGTGTGTGAGAGAGAGAGAGAGAAATATGGTGAGTCGAGTTGATCCTCGAGTTGCCTATTTGCCTTGATAAGTGCTAATATAGAGAGAAGAGAAACAGGGTGAGAGAGAGAGAGAAGATAAAGAGTGTGAGAGAGAGGCAGAAGAGAAAGTTGTTCCATCCTCTTTTCCAAATTGTAATACTGTGCACGTTTGAACTCTCATCGTCGAGTCTATCCTCGATTTGCCTATTGGCCTTGATAAGTGCTAATATAGAGAGAAGAGAAACAGGGCGAGAGAGAGAGAGAGCGAGAGAGAGAGAGAAGATAAATAGTGTGAGAGAGAGGCAGAAGAGAAAGTTGTTCCATCCTCTTTCCAAAATTTCACTACTGTGCACGTTTGAACTCTCAATCTCGAGTTGCCTATTGGCCTTGAAAAGTGCTAATATAGAGAGAAGAGAAACAGGGTGAGAAAGAGAGAAGATAAAGAGTGTGAAAGAGAGGCCGAAGAGAAAGTTGTTCCATCCTCTTTCCCAAATTTGAATACTGTGCACGTTTGAACTCTCATGGGCGAGTTGATCCTCGAGTTGCCTATTGGCCTTGATAAGTGCTAATATAGAGAGAAGAGAAACAGGGTGAGAGAGAGAGAAGATAAAGAGTGTGAGAGAGAGGCAGAAGAGAAAGTTGTTCCATCCTCTTTCGTGAGAGAGAGGCAGAAGAGAAAGTTGTTCCATCCTCTTTCCCAAATTTCACTACTGTGCACGTTTGAACGCTCATCCTCGTTGTCTTTTGGCCTTGATAAGTGCTAATATAGATAGAAGGGAAAGAGGCTGAGAGAGAGAGTAGATAAAGAGGGTGAGAGAGAGAAAGAGAAGAGGAAGAGGTCTAGAGAGAGAGACAGAGAGAGAGAGAGAGAGAGAGAGAGAGAGAAGAGAGTGTGAGAGAGAAATATGGTGAGTCGAGTTGATCCTCGAGTTGCCTATTTGCCTTGATAAGTGCTAATATAGAGAGAAGAGAAACAGGGTGAGAGAGAGAGAGAGAAGATAAAGAGTGTTAGAGAGAGGCAGAAGAGAAAGTTGTTCCATCCTCTTTTCCAAATTGTAATACTGTGCACGTTTGAACTCTCATCGTTGAGTCTATCCTCGATTTGCCTATTGGCCTTGATAAGTGCTAATATAGAGAGAAGAGAAACAGGGTGAGAGAGAGAGAGCGAGAGAGAGAGAGAAGATAAATAGTCTGAGAGAGAGGCAGAAGAGAAAGTTGTTCCATCCTCTTCCCAAATTTCACTACTGTGCACGTTTGAACTCTCAATCTCGAGTTGCCTATTGGCCTTGATAAGTGCTAATATAGATAGAAGGGAAAGAGGGTGAGAGAGAGAGTAGATAAAGAGGGTGAGAGAGAGAAAGAGAAGAGAAAGAAGTCTAGAGAGAGAGAGAGAGAGAAGAGAGTGAGAGTGAGAGAGAGAGAGAAATATGGTGAGTCGAGTTGATCCTCGAGTTGCCTATTTGCCTTGATAACTGCTAATATAGAGAAGAGAAACAGGGTGAGAGAGAGAGAGAAGATTAAGAGTGTTAGAGAGAGGCAGAAGAGAAAGTTGTTCCATCCTCTTTTCCAAATTGAAATACTGTGCACGTTTGAACTCTCATCGTCGAGTCTATCCTCGATTTGCCTATTGGCCTTGATAAGAGCTAATATAGAGAGAAGAGAATAGAGTGAGAGAGAGAGAAAGCGAGAGAGAGAGAGAGAGAAGATAAATAGTGTGAGAGAGAGGCAGAAGAGAAAGTTGTTCCATCCTCTTTCCCAAATTTCACTACTGTGCACGTTTGAACTCTCAATCTCGAGTTGCCTATTGGCCTTGATAAGTGCTAATATAGATAGAAGGGAAAGAGGGTGAGAGAGAGAGAGTAGATAAAGAGGGTGAGAGAGAGAAAGAGAAGAGAAAGAGGTCTAGAGAGAGAGAGAGAGAGAGAGAGAGAGCGAGAGAGAGAGAGAGAAGAGAGTGAGAGAGAGAAATATGGTGAGTCGAGTTGATCCCCGAGTTGCCTATTTGTCTTGATAAGTGCTAATATAGAGAGAGGAGAAACAGGGTGAGAGAGAGAAAGAAGATAAAGAGTGTTAGAGAGAGGCAGAAGAGAAAGTTGTTCCATCCTCTTTTCCAAATTGTAATACTGTGCACGTTTGAACTCTCATCGTCGAGTCTATCTTCGATTTGCCTATTGGCCTTGATAAGTGCTAATATAGAGAGAAGAGAAACAGGGTGAGAGAGAGAGAGCGAGAGAGAGAGAAGATAAATAGTCTGAGAGAGAGGCAGAAGAGAAAGTTGTTCCATC
Source organism: Euprymna scolopes (assembly GCF_053919585.1). Lineage (NCBI taxonomy): Eukaryota > Metazoa > Mollusca > Cephalopoda > Sepiida > Sepiolidae > Euprymna > Euprymna scolopes. Next base: position 59,106,338 of record NC_136494.1, read on the forward strand.
CTCATTCCCAAATTTCACTACTGTGCACCTTTGAACTCTCAATCTCAAGTTTCCTATTGGCCTTGATAAGTGCTAATATAGATAGAAGGGAAAGAGGGTGAGAGAGAGTAGATAAAGAGGGTGAGAGAGAGAGAAAGAGAAGAGAAAGAGGTCTAGAGAGAGAGAGAGAGAGTGAGAGAGAGAGAAATATGGTGAGTCGAGTTGATCCTCGAGTTGCCTATTTGCCTTGATAAGTGCTAATATAGAGAGAAGAGAAACAGGGTGAGAGAGAGAGAGAGAAGATAAAGAATGTTAGAGAGAGGCAGAAGAGAAAGTTGTTCCATCCTCTTTTCCAAATTGTAATACTGTGCACGTTTGAACTCTCATCGTCGAGTCTATCCTCGATTTGCCTATTGGCCTTGATAAGTGCTAATATAGAGAGAAGAGAAACAGGGTGAGAGAGAGAGCGAGAGAGAGAGAAGATAAATAGTCTGAGAGAGAGGCAGAAGAGAAAGTTGTTCCATCCTCTTTCCCAAATTTCACTACTGTGCACGTTTGAACTCTCAATCTCGAGTTGCCTATTGGCCTTGATAAGTGCTAATATAGATAGAAGGGAAAGAGGGTGAGAGAGAGAGTAGATAAAGAGGGTTAGAGAGAGAAAGAGAAGAGAAAGAGGTCTAGAGAGAGAGAGAGAGAGAGAAGAGAGTGAGAGAGAGAGAGAGAGAAATATGGTGAGTCGAGTTGATCCTCGAGTTGCCTATTTGCCTTGATAACTGCTAATATAGAGAAGAGAAACAGGGTGAGAGAGAGAGAGAAGATAAAGAGTGTTAGAGAGAGGCAGAAGAGAAAGTTGTTCCATCCTCTTTTCCAAATTGTAATACTGTGCACGTTTGAACTCTCATCGTCGAGTCTATCCTCGATTTGCCTATTGGCCTTTATAAGTGCTAATATAGAGAGAAGAGAAACAGAGTGAGAGAGAGAGAGAGAGCGAGAGAGAGAGAGAGAAGATAAAGAGTGTGAGAGAGAGGCAGAAGAGAAAGTTGTTCCATCCTCTTTCCAAAATTTCACTACTGTGCACGTTTGAACTCTCAATCTCGAGTTGCCTATTGGCCTTGATAAGTGCTAATATAGATAGAAGGGAAAGAGGGTGAGAGAGAGAAAGAGAAGAGAAAGAGGTCTAGAGAGAGAGAGAGAGAGAGAGAAGAGAGTGAGAGAGAGAGAGAAATATGGTGAGTCGAGTTGATCCTCGAGTTGCCTATTTGCCTTGATAAGTGCTAATATAGAGAGAAGAGAAACGGGGTGAGAGAGAGAGAGAGAAGATAAAGAGTGGTAGAGAGAGGCAGAAGAGAAAGTTGTTCCATCCTCTTTTCCAAATTGTAATACTGTGCACGTTTGAACTTTCATCGTCGAGTCTATCCTCGATTTGCCTATTGGCCTTTATAAGTGCTAATATAGAGAGAAGAGAAACAGGGTGAGAGAGAGAGCGAGAGAGAGAGAGAAGATAAATAGTCTGAGAGAGAGGCAGAAGAGAATGTTGTTCGATCCTCTTTCCCAAATTTCACTACTGTGCACGTTTGAACTCTCAATCTCGAGTTGCCTATTGGCCTTGATAAGTGCTAATATAGATAGAAGGGAAAGAGGGTGTGAGAGAGAGAGTAGATAAAGAGGGTGAGAGAGAGAAAGAGAAGAGAAAGAGGTCTAGAGAGAGAGAGAGAGAGAGAGAGAGAAGAGAGTGAGAGAGAGAAATATGGTGAGTCGAGTTGATCCTCGAGTTGCCTATTTGCCTTGATAAGTGCTAATACAGAGAGAAGAGAAACAGGGTGAGAGAGAGAGAGAAGATAAAGAGTGTTAGAGAGAGGCAGAAGAGAAAGTTGTTCCATCCTCTTTTCCAAATTGTAATACTGTGCACGTTTGAACTCTCATCGACGAGTCTATCCTCGATTTGCCTATTGGCCTTTATAAGTGCTAATATAGAGAGAAGAGAAACAGGGTGAGAGAGAGAGCGAGAGAGAGAGAAGATAAATAGTCTGAGAGAGAGGCAGAAGAGAAAGTTGTTCCATCCTCTTTCCCAAATTTCACTACTGTGCACGTTTGAACTCTACATCTCGAGTTGCCTATTGGCCTTGATAAGTGCTAATATAGATAGAAGGGAAAGAGGGTGAGAGAGAAAGAGTAGATAAAGAGGGTGAGAGAGAGAGAGAGAAAGAGAAGAGAAAGAGGTCTAGAGAGAGAGAGAGAGTTAGAGAAGAGAGTGAGAGAGAGAGAGAGAAATATGGTGAGTCGAGTTGATCCTCGAGTTGCCTATTTGCCTTGATAAGTGCTAATATAGAGAGAAGAAAAACAGGGTGAGAGAGAGAGAGAAGATAAAGAGTGTTAGAGAGAGGCAGAAGAGAAAGTTGTTCCATCCTCTTTTCCAAATTGTAATACTGTGCACGTTTGAACTCTCATCGTCGAGTCTATCCTCGATTTGCCTATTGGCCTTTATAAGTGCTAATATAGAGAGAAGAGAAACAGAGTGTGAGAGAGAGAGAGCGAGAGAGAGAGAGAAGATAAATAGTGTGAGAGAGAGGCAGAAGAGAAAGTTGTTCCATCCTCTTTCCCAAATTTCACTACTGTGCACGTTTGAACTCTCAATCTCGAGTTTCCTATTGGCCTTGATAAGTGCTAATATAGATAGAAGGGAAAGAGGGTGAGAGAGAGAGAGTAGATAAAGAGGGTGAGAGAGAGAAAGAGAAGAGAAAGAGGTCTAGAGAAAGATAGAAGAGAGTGAGAGAGAGAGAGAGAAAGACGGCGAGAGAGAGAGAGAGAGAGAGAGAAAGACGGCGAGAGAGAGAAAGAGAGAGAGAAAGACGGCGAGAGAGAGAGAGAGAGAGAGAGAGAGAGAGAGAGAGAGAAAGACGGCGAGAGAGAGAGAGAATGTGTTCTTTGGAAAATGGGCACGCGACCTAATTTTCGTTTACATAAGCGGCCTGATACTGATACCCACCCCTCCGCCTTCAAGTTAACAGAGTTAGAATGTATAAACAAAATGGCTAAATCTTTTGGCTAAATCTTGGTTACATGTTTTACAAAGAGCAAAGTCATCTTCGCCGGCAAAAAACTTCAAGCAAAAATAAAAACATTTTCCCTACGTCAATTTTCGTGTAATTTTGTGTTTTTAATTTTTGAGTGCGATAATTCCGTTGGTAATAACGGTTCGAGTCGAAAACTAATATTTAACTGTGTTATAGCATCAATTTCTCCTCCGAAGGCAGTTTTAACGTACCTCAGCCGCAGCCGACATTTTACTGAGCTGACGTCACGTCACGTGACACGTAATGAATAACGTTAAAATGACAGGTTTTTTGGGGGCCCCCCTGGGAGAAAAACGATAAGTTCACCCCTTTCTACTGGTCCGTTTGACGTGAAATTTCGATATTTGTCATCCGGGATATGGGGCTTCGATATGATACCAAATTTGTCAACTCTGGTTCCGTCTTTCAAAAGTTTTAGCGTTACAAACAAACATACATACACACAGACGTTTGAGATTTATATATATAGACTAGCAGGGCTACCCGGCGTTGCTCGGGACCGTATAAACAATGAAAAAACAAAAGCAGATATTGAATATATGTTTTATTCTTAGGGGAGAGGAATCTTTCATCTCTATGTATTATTTGTTTTATCTACCCTAGGACTGGTATTGTTCATGTTTTATCCCTAGCATAGGTAATTTACAGCATGTATATGAAATTGTTTTACCTTAGGGAGAAGAGAACAGGTAATATACAACATAATGTGTCTATATTACATCCCTGGCAACGCCTAGAAACCAGCTAGAACATGTATTTCAGTCAATCTTTATTACATCCTGGGCTATGCCGGGAAACCAGCTAATCTCTATTTAGTGACTTGACCACCAAAATACCTCCCTAAGTGTATCCTTTCTTTTGAACTTATTAGATATAGGTATCTAGAAATTTGTGTGAAATTTTGTTGAATGCATTGTTCACTATGATTTTCTTATTGTTCTACACAATATCAACTGTAGCGAAATAACACAGTAAACTTAGTGTAGTGTTAGAATAAAGAGCAAAGGAAAAAATTAGAATCATATTCTGTACTTGCAAATCTAAATTTGCTAGCGTGTACCAGTATTTGCCAGGTTGTGGAAATTTGGAATTTATAACATACTAGCAGGGCTACCCGGCGTTGCTCGGGACCGTATAAACAATGAAAAAACAAAAGCAGATATTGAATATATGTTTTATTCTTAGGGGAGAGGAATCTTTCATCTCTATGTATTATTTGTTTTATCTACCCTAGGACTGGTATTGTTCATGTTTTATCCCTAGTGTAGGTAATTTACAGCATGTATATGAAATTGTTTTACCTTAGGGAGAAGAGAACAGGTAATATACAACATAATGTGTCTATATTACATCCCTGGCAACGCCTAGAAACCAGCTAGAACATGTATTTCAGTCAATCTTTATTACATCTTGGGCTATGCCGGGAAACCAGCTAATCTCTATTTAGTGACTTGACCACCAAAATACCTCCCTAAGTGTGTCCTTTCTTTTGAACTTATTAGATATAGGTATCTAGAAATGTGTGTGAAATTTTGTTGAATGCATTGTTCACTATGATTTTCTTATTGTTCTACACAATATCAACTGTAGCGAAATAAAACAGTAAACTTAGTGTAGTGTTAGAATAAAGAGCAAAGGAAAAAATTAGAATCATATTCTGTAATTACAAATCTAAATTTGCTAGCGTGTACCAGTATTTGCCAGGTTGTGGAAATTTGGAATTTATAACATATGTAGTGGCCTTTTCCTAGATACCTATTTTTATAATTGTTTCAGTACATTGCTACAAAATGTGACATTTGTTGGCGTTTGTAAAAAAAATCATGAATGTGCTTATATTCCAAAAAAGAAAATATCAGTGCACAGTATTGAAAGTGTTTGAGATTCAAAAGTCTGTAACATTTCTACTAACTTCATAAGATGTCATGTGAGAAACTTAATTGAATATCAAGACATTATCTGAAGCGTTTTTATTTTGGTGTAACGTATGTGTTTACAGTGAACCTTAACTTTTAATAAACAGATTGGTATGCAATGACATAGGCTAGGAATCTTAGACAAAATATATATAAATTGGAAAAATGTGTGAACAAATGAAAAAAAAATGATCCGCTCTACTTGATGACATCAAGCACAGTAATATTTTAGTGAAGAAAATATGAAATTGATGTTCAGTGATTAGTTTGGATGAATGAGAAAATGTAATTGTTTGATGCATAAAAAATAACTCATTTGCTGTATTTGATATTAAGCAGCAAAAAAATAGTGATTTGAATATTTAGGAAAACATCAAATCAGATTATGTAAAAAAAAAAGATGAAATTAGAAAATATATATTTTCTGTTTATGAGTTTTGCCAATTAAAATTTTGTGGCAGAAATTGGGTGATTACCATGCAATTTTATTTTGGTAAAATTCTTAAATTATTTCAATGTTTATTATAATTTCTTATTAGTGACTTGTTATCATCAAAATCCGCCCCAAAGAGTGTCCTTTCTTTTATTAGGTATCAGAATAGGTATCCAGATTTCTACTTCTATACAAATATGATATTGTAGTACAGTAAATGTCAAATTGTTTTTCAAGTATTAGTTTGTAACGTTTGTACTGACTTCATCAGATGTCATGTAAGAAACTGAATTCTATGTAAGAAGACTTTATCTGAAGTGTTTTTATTTTGGTATATCATGTGTGATTACACTGTAGTAATTGCGCTGAAAGCATGTTAATTACAAATGACAAAAGTTAAATCAATTTCTGATTCAGCTACACAATATAAACTAAAGGAAATCAAATTTGCAAAATAAAAGCAATATGTAGTTATGGGTTAGTTTGGAGTTAGAATAAAAAGCCAACAAAACAGTTAGTTTGTATTGTGTAGATTGGTCATTTCTGATAGTATTGAGAGTCGTCAATGAAAATCTTAATTTCTGACAAAATACTGAATGTTTCTTGGATACCCATTCGTAAAAAGTACCTTTTTTGGAAAAAAAAAAAAAAAAAAACACTCCCCGGATCACCTTCACCACCTTAAAAAAAACAACTTTATTCTTCAAAAAATGTGCACATTGTTAGTGTAAAAAACAGATTCGCACCACTTGATGAAATCAAGCATAGTAATATTTTAGTAAAGAAAATATGAAATTGATTTTCAATAATTAGTTTGAATGAATATCAGAAAATGTAATTGTTTGATGCATAAGAAAGAACTCATCTGCTGAATTTGATATTAAGCAGCAAAATATTTCAAAACATAAAAGTGTGAAACATAACATGAATACTCTCCATTGTCACTTGAAAACATTGGTCTTGGTAGGCAGTTTATTAGATGGTGAAATAGTGGTCTTGGTATGGTGTGCTTAATATTATTGTATGCAAAATGTAAAAACACAAAAGAGGGTACAATCAATATTGAAAAAGTAACATCTGTCACAGAAAATAGTAATTTATAAATATCAAAAGAAATATTATTCTGTACTTAAAATGTTAAACTTACTGTTAACAATAATTTAAAATGGTGATCAGGATGAGTCCAACAACTTAGTCCTTGAGCTTTCTTATTGGTCATAGTAAAAAGAAATTGTAGTCTTTCAAGTTTGTTGGTCGCATTGGGATTCTTGGAATGTATCAACAGATTCCTGCATATGAATCTTTGTTAATTCCACACAATACAAAATATATATACAAAACAAAGTAAAGCAAAGTATAGGGTTAGTTGTGTCCTCTAATTATCAACCAAGTATATGTATTGATAAAAAGATAAAAGCAATTGAAATGTTTATTACAATGTATCAATATTAAATTTTTATCATGAACAACAAATCGAAATAATGATAGATATTTTGTGCTTATACGAAACTGGAATCAAGGATTGTCACCTGTGATTTTATATATGTCAATAGTGCATGCCACTACAAATGATATTAGCCAAATTAAGTTTTGTTTATTTCACCCATTATAAAATATATACACAAAATGCAGTAAACAAAGTTTAGGTTTAGTTAATGATAAGTTTAGGTTCGAGAAATAAGCAAAGAAAAGAAAAAAAGATACATTTGTTTATAGTGTGTAAATTGTAAGTTTGTAAATATTTAAAACTATCCACACTGGTATGTTGAAATTCTAGATACCTATTGTTATAAAGTTCCAATTCATGTTTGATATATCACTCTACATGTTCCCTGTTGCACCCCAAAGATGTAAATGATTATCGAGAAAGTGAAATGAAACAGTATTTGAAATAAAATAGAAACAAATGCTGATGTTTACTATATAAAACACTGTGTTCAATGGAATTGAGCCTTATACAATATTGGTGGAATAAAAAAATCCATTTTTTTAATTCAATTTAAGAAATGAGCAAAAATTTGATATTTAAAATATTTGGCATGAAGAAAAAGAAATATAAGATAAAAGGTGATAAAGCAGTAAGAATCATATGCTGAATTCAATTAAAAACAAATATGATTGTCAAAGAAATATCATGAAAATTTTGTAAGTGAAAAAAATTATTTTTTGATATATTTGGTTTCGAAGTATTAAGAAACATGTACAACTTCATTTTAAAGACAAAACGAAAACTGTACTAATGATAATGACAATGGTGAAAGGAAATTGGAAAAAAATGTATCAGAGGTAAAATGTTGGTCACATATACGTTTGTGTGGTATGCATGAAACACGTGTAGAAAATTATATTTTCTGATGCTGAAAGTAAGAAGAGAAACATTGTTAAAAAATGATCTAAAAGGCAATAGTAAAATCCTCATTTTTAGTGTGGGATATGTTGTTTGTTTCAATTGAGAAAGGAAACTTTAATTTATACAATTTGATGTTATAGATCACAAGTTTTATTACAATAAACATTGTGTTCTTTAATTATCAACCAAGTATATTTATTGATAAAAAGAGAATGTAATGGACATGTTTATTATAATTTATCAATATTAAATTGTTATCATGAAAAACCAATGGAAAGCGTGAATGTTATTTGGTGTTTTTAAAAAACAGCTACCAATGATTGTAACCAGTGATATTTGTGTATGCTAACAGTGCAAATGTGGTGGTGAAATGAATTTTTGTTTATTCTTCACAATATAAAATATATACACAAAACTAAAACATAATTTACGGTTAGTTAATGATAAGTTTAGGTTAGAGAATTAAGCAAAATTATAGATACCTATTGTTATAAAGCACCAATTCATGTTTGGTATATCAATCTACATGTTCCTTGTAGCACCCCAGAGGGGTAAATGAGTGTCAACAAAATGAAATAAAACATAGTATTTGAAATAAAATGAAAAAGTGCTTGAAAAGTGAAATATGCTGATGTTTACTATCTAAAACATTGCGTTCAATGCAATTGAAACTTATACTATATTGGTGGACTAAGAATTAAAGAAATAAAATTTAAGAAATTAGCAAAAAATTGATATATAAAATATTTGGCATGAAGAAAAACAAATATAAGACAAAAGGGGAAAAAGCAGTAACAATCATGTGCTGAAGTTCATTGAAAATAAATCGTTTGTCAAAGAAATATAATGAAAATTCTCAGAGTGAAAAAAAAATGGGATTTTTACAAATCTGGTTTCCAAGTAATAGGAAACATGTACAGCTTCATTTTAACGACAAAATGTAAACTGTAGTAATGGTAATGAGAATGTTGAAGGAAATTGGCAAAAAATTGTTAGTCAAATGTTGATCAAATATTATAAGTTTGTGTGATATGCATGAAACGTTTAGAATATGATCTGCTCTCATGCTGAAAGCAAGTAGAGAAACATTGTGAAAAAATGATGTAAAGCTAAGCTAAGCAAACGACCAGTGAATGGAAATGTTTATTATAATGTATCAAGATGAACATATTATCATGAAAAAGCAAATCGAAATAGTGATAGTTATTTGGTGCTTATACGAAACAGGTATCAAGTATTGTCACCAGTGATTTTATTGATGTTAACAGTGCATGTCACTAAAAATAATGATGGTAGCGAAATTAAGTTTTGTTAATTCTACCCAATATAAAATATATACGCAAAACAAAGTAAACAAAGTTACGGGTTAGTTAATGATAAGTTTAGGTTCGAGAAATAAGCAAAGGAAAAGAAAAAAAAGGTACATGTGTTTATATTGTGTAAAATGTTAGTCTGTAAATATTTCAAACTATCAACACTGGTATGTGTAAATCCTAGATACCTATTGTCATAAAGTACCACTTCTTGTTTGATATATCACTCTACATGTTCCCTGCAGCATCCCAGAGAGTTAAATGAGTGTCCACAAAATGAAATAAAACATAGTACTGGAAATAAAATAAAATAAGAATATGTCTGAAAAGAAATAAATGCTGTTTACTATATAAAAAGTTGTTTTCAAGTGTCAAATGGAATTGAATCTTATACAATGTTGGTGGATTATGAAATTGCATGAATGAAATAACATTGGAGAAATAAGAAAAAAGTTTATATATACAATATTTACAAATGTAAGATAAAAGGTGAAGAAGGGCCAAATCCGAGATCTATAAATCGTAAATTTTCAAAGTGAAAACAGATATTTTTTTTTTTTTTTTAGATCTGCTTTCCAAGTAATAGTAACCATGTACAGCTTCATTTTAAATGAAAACTGTACTAATGATAATGTTCATGGTGAAAGGAAATTGGAAAAAGATTAAAAATGTCAGAGGTAAAATGTTTGTGTGGTATGCATGAAACACGTGTAGAAAATGATCTCATGCTGAAAGTAAGAGAAACATAGCTAAAAAATTATGTAAACGCAATAGTAAAATCCTCATTTTTAGGAACATAGTGTGGGGTATGTTGTTTGTTTCAATTGAGAAAGGAAAGTTTAATTTTTAGAATTGGATGTTATAGATCACAAGTTTTATTACAATAAACATTGTGTTCTCTAATTATCAACCAAGTATATTTATTGATAAAAAAAGAAAAGTAATGGACATGTTTATTATAATTTATCAATATTAAATTGTTATCATGAAAAACCAATGGAAAGCGTGTTGGTTATTTCGTGTTCATAAGAAAAAACATCATGGGTTGTCACCAGTGATTTTATGTATGCTAACATTTCGCTGCAAATGTGGTAGCTAAATGTCTTTTTGGTTATTCTACACAAAATAAAATATATACACAAAACAAAGTAAAAGAAATGTCAGGGTTAGTTAATGATAAGCTTAGTACCAAGAAATAAGCACAGAATAAGGAAAAGAAAGATACATTTGTTGATATTGTGTCGATTGGTGAATTTGTTGGTTCATTTTGTTTTATGACATATCAACACTATATCAGGTTATTTCATGCCCAATCTAGTGACATTTTTTTTTCCTAGAATATATTTGTTTATTTAATGTTGGTTTCTATTTAACTCATAATTGGGACCCTAACAGGTACTACTACTCCAGATCAGAGTGGACCTGGTAGCAATAGCAATTAAATGGTGGCTTCACACTTCACAAAGCCCCATGTTTGGATACAGTTTATGGTCATATCCAGGACCTGGTGAATTTGTAAATAATTGAAACGATCAACACTGGCGAGTTAGAATTCTACATACCTATTGTTATAAAGTACCAATTTATGTTTTACATATCACTCCACAACGTTGCTGCAGAATCCAGACAGTTGAAAGAGTCTCAAGAAACTGAAAAGCTATTTAGTACTCTTAAATAAAATAACATGCATAAAGAAATCCTAATATAAGACAATAGATGAAAAAGCAATAAAAATTTTGTGTGGAATCAAGTGAAAACAGTTTCTTTGTCAAAGAAATTGCATGAAGATTCTCAGAGACTTTTCCTTCCTCGTTCCCTTCCCTTTTGGTGGACGGAAACTTTCACAGTGGCTCAGAAGGTGGGCTGAGCACACTTCCTACAAAGGTGGGATGGGTAAATTTCTTTTTCATTTGGTTGCCTGGAGGACAGGCTTAGGCGCCCCCCCCCAAAAAAAAAAGGGTTGGAGCCAGGGAACTTCTCCTCCCAGAAGGGGGAGGGGGGCCCGGGAAGGCTTCTCTTCCCATATTTTTTGTTTTGTGTAAGGTTGATCTCTTTCCAAAGGGAGTAAGAGGATATCCCTCTCTTAGGAGGAGACCGAAGGCTCCCTGGGCCTCCCATCCTCCTTCTGAGAAAAGTTCCCCGGCTTCCACATTCATTGCTCAGCCCGCCGTCCAGGCAATCAGAGTCTGATTGTCTGCCGTATATAAAAAGGCGATTTTAGCTTGTCAGGCGGTATACTCTGCGTAGACCATTTTTCTTCCACCTGTTGACCTTCCCTCCCTGTCATACAATACGCTTAAACAGGATATTTTAATTTATGCAGATTCCATATAGACTTTTAGTTTCCCAGGGTGTATACCCTCCGTTGACCATTTATGTTTAAGAGTTTTCCTTGCCCCTTCTCTGCCCCAGAATGGGAAGGGAGCTCTTTCCCACTGTATGGGGGGGGGGGCGGCTTTCTTTTATGGTTATGTGGGGAGCCTTACCTTTACCCCCCTTAAGGTGGTAGGTCTTTTTTGTAAAATTGTTAGTCAAATGTTGATCAAATATTATAAGTTTTTGTGATATGCATGAAACATGTGCAGAATATGATCTGCTCTCATGCTGAAAGCAAGTAGAGAAACATTGTGAAAAAATGATGTAAACCTAAGCTAAGCAAACGACCAGTCAATGGAAATGTTTATTATAATGTATCAACAATAACACATTATCATAGTTATTTGGTGCTTATACGAAACAGGTATCAGGGATTGTCACCAGTGATTTTATTTATGTTAACAGTGCATGTCACTACAAATAATGATGGTAGCGAAATTAAGTTTTGTTTATTCTACCTAATATAAAGTATATACACAAAACAAAGTAAACATCTGCTGAATTTGATATTAAGCAGCAAAATATTTCAAAACATAAAAATGTGAAACATAACATGAATACTCTCCATTGTCACTTGAAAACATTGGTCTTGGTAGGCAGTTTATTAGATGCTCAAATAGTGGTCTTGGTATGGTGTGCTTAATATTATTGTATGCAAAATGTAAAAACACAAAAGAGGGTACAATCAATATTGAAAAAGTAACATCTGTCACAGAAAATAGTAATTTATAAATATCAAAAGGAATATTATTCTGTACTTAAAATGTTAAACTTACTGTTAACAATAATTTAAAATGGTGATCAGGATGAGTCCAACAACTTAGTCCTTGAGCTTTCTTATTGGTCATAGTAAAAAGAAATTGTAGTCTTTCAAGTTTGTTGGTCGCATTGGGATTCTTGGAATGTATCAACAGATTCCTGCATATGAATCTTTGTTAATTTCACACAATACAAAATATATATACAAAACAAAGTAAAGCATAGTATAGGGTTAGTTGTGTCCTCTAATTATCAACCAACTATTGCTAAAAAGAGAAAAGCACTGGAAATGTTTCTTATAATGTATCAATATTGAATTGTTCTCATGAAACACAAATCGAAATAGTGATAGTTATTTGGCGCTTATAAGAAACAGGTATCAGGGATTTTGGTGTATCAGATGTTTTTACAGTGAACTTAACTTTCAAGAAACAAATTGGTATGCAATGACATAGGCTAAGAATCTTAGACAAAATATATTCAAATGAAAAAAAATGTTGAACACTTATAACTTTGTATGGACTCTCAAAAACATTTGTAAAAAATGTGTAAACAAATGTAAAAAAAAATGATCCGCTCTACTTGATGACATCAAGCATAGTAATATTTTAGTGAAGAAAATATGAAATTGATGTTCAGTGATTAGTTTGGATGAATGAGAAAATGTAATTGTTTGATGCATAAAAATAACTCATTTGCTGTATTTAATATTAAGCAGCAAAATATAGTGATTTGAATATTTAGGAAAACATCAAACCAGATTATGTAAAAAAAAAAAGATGAAATTAGAAAATATATATTTTATGCTTATGAGTTTTGCCAATTAAAATTTTGTGGCAGAAATTGGGTGATTACCAAGTAATTTTATTTTGGTAAAATTCTTAAATTATTTCAATGTTTATTATAATTTCTTATTAGTGACTTGTTATCATCAAAATCCGCCCCAAAGAGTGTCCTTTCTTTTATTAGGTATCAGAATAGGTATCCAGATTTCTACTTCTATACAAATGTGATATTGTAGTACAGTAAATGTCAAATTGTTTTTCAAGTATTAGTTTGTAACGTTTGTACTGACTTCATCAGATGTCATGTAAGGAACTGAATTCTATTTAAGACTTTATCTGAAGTGTTTTTATTTTGGTAGATCATGTGTGATTACACTGTAGTAATTGCGCTGATAGCATGTTAACTACAAATGACAAAAGATAAATCAATTTCTGATTCAGCTACACAATATAAACTAAAGGAAATCAAATTTGCAAAATAAAAGAAAAATGTAGTTATGGGTTAGTTTGGAGTTAGAATAAAAAGCCAACAAAACAGTTAGTTTATATTGTGTAGACTGTTTAATTAACTTTGTTCATTTCTGATAGTATTGAGAGTGGTCAATGAAAATCTTAATTTCTGACAAAATACTGTAATTTTCTTGGATACCCATTCGTAAAAAGTACCTTTTTTGTGAAAAAAAAAACACTCCCCAGATCACCTTCACCACCTAAAACACAAAAACAAAAATTTATTCTTCAAATATTGTGGTTGACTGGAGGACGGGCTGAGCACTCCCAAAAAGGTAGGAGCCGGGGAACTTCTCCTCCCAGAAAGGGGGCCCGGGAAGGCTTCCCTGTCCCCATATTTTTTGTTTTTTTGTGTAAGGTTGATCTCTTTCGGAATGGAGTAAGCAGAACCGACAGGGGGGGGGGGGTCAATCAACCATACAAAAGGATATCTATCTCTTAGTTGAAAGAGGGAAGGTCTCCCTGTCCTCCCATACCCCTTCTGAGAGAAGTTTCCCCAGCTCTCAGCTTTGGGGTGGGGGGGGGGTAGGAGGGATTAGCCCGCCCTCAAGGCAAATAGTCTGACTGTCTGCCTTATATAAAAAGGCGATTTTAGCTGGTCAGGTGGTATGACCTGCATTGACTATTTTTCCTCCACCTGTTGACCTTCCTTAATATTTATTTTTAATAATAAACACATTTTATTTTAATATTAATATTTATTTGTAATAATAAACACATTATATTATTTTAAATATTAATATTTATTTTTAATAATAAACACATATTATTTTAAATATTAATATTTATTTATAATAATAAACACATTTTATTCTACTTTAAATATTAATATTTATTTTTAATAATAAAAACAATTTTATTTGAATATTAATATGTATTTTTAATAATAAACTCATTTTTATTTTAATAATTATTTTTAATACTAACTCATTTTATTATTGTAAATGTTAATATTTATTTTTAATAATTATTGTTATTTAATAATAATATCTTCTATTTTTTTACTGTTTATGTCTAACTTTTATCGACTTTTTCTTTTTTAATAGCATATTCTTTAAATGAATAGAAAAATAATTTCCCAAATTTTAGACCCCGGTTATTTGGCTGATAGTCGATAAAAATGATTAAAAGAGAGATTCATGAACATTAACGTTGTCATATAAAAAGAAAATGCTAATAAGAAGTGTTTTTAATCAATGTAACATATTTATTCAACTCTGTCATATATTTGTTTGATGACAACTTTTTCGAATCTGTGTACAGTAAAAACGATATACTTACATAGGATTTTGAAAGCATTTAAACTGTCGAAGAGTTTTATTATAAATAAAAGAGTTTAGTTTGTTGAACTTAATGGACTTTTTTGTTGTATCTATTAACTGTTTATTCTTTTTATCAAACAAAAAGAGAATTTTTATATTGACATGTGATGGACTGAGAAAATGCTAATAAGAAGTGTTTTTAATCAATGTAACATATTTATTCAACTCTGTCATATATTTGTTTGATGACAACTTTTTCGAATCTGTGTACAGTAAAAACGATATACTTACATAGGATTTTGAAAGCATTTAAACTGTCGAAGAGTTTTATTATAAATAAAAGAGTTTAGTTTGTTGAACTTAATGGACTTTTTTGTTGTATCTATTAACTGTTTATTCTTTTTATCAAACAAAAAGAGAATTTTTATATTGACATGTGATGGACTGTTTTTCTAACATCGAAATTTTAAAATTAGTTTTATTTAAAAAAAAAAAAAAAACTCGCCATTAGTGGACGGTCAAAAGACAAATATATAACAAATAAATGTTAGGAAAGGCAAGATAAGTTACTTTTCTATCCAACTGGATATATTTTTTGTGTTTTTATTCAATGTAACATATTTATTCAGCTCGAAAAACATACAGTGTTTACCGATGTATTCGAAAAATGCCACCAGTTGTTTACATAGCCATTTGCCGGAAGTGACGGTTTTTTTTTATATAAGTTTTATTCAAACAGGCTTTAAGTTCAAATTAATGGACTTTTTTTTGTATTTATTAACTGTTTTATTCTTTATGGACTCTTTTTCGAACATCGAAATTTTAAAATTAGTTTTATTTAAAAAAAAAAAAAAAAGACGGTGTTGTTTTTTTAATTGAATTCTACACTTTTTCAACAAACTGTTACAGACATAATGGACTGTTTGTCAAACATCGAAATTTTAAAAATAAAGTTTTTAGTTTTATTTAAAAAAAAAAAAAAAGACGGTGTTGTTTTTTTAATTGAATTCTACACTTTTTCAACAAACTGTTAGACATAATGGACTACCCCCCAAAAAAAACTGCGAATAAAATATATAAAACTCGTAATTTCTGTTTTTAAAGTGGGTTGTTTATTTTCCTTATGAAATATACTTCCAAAATAAACTATTACAGTCGTTTAAAACATAATAGAAGTATTATTTTTTATTTTTTAAAAACAATGTTTACAAAATGTCTAAGCGCGTTTCTTCCGGCCGGCTGCGAATATCATAAATAAATAACTGTTGCCAGAATTTATCGCATTTTTATTTTTTAATAGCATTTTCTTAAAACGAATAGAAAAATAATTTCCCATGAAAAAAAAAAAAGAAAATGCTATTAAATATAATAAAAATTACTGAGATAAAAATATAAAAAATACGTACGTAACATCAAAAACACACCGACTGGTTTTAAAGAGAAAGTGGGTGTAGAGAGAGAGAGAGAGAGAGAGAGAGAGAGAGAGAGAGAGAGGGAGGGAAGAGAAAGCGGTGTATAGTGAATTTTGTTCCTTTTCGAAGTAGCACAAAAATTAAGTGTTTCCATAGTAACCAAACCGGTGCACAGTGAAGTTTTTTTAAACGAATAGAAAAATAGAAAGAGGGTGATAGAGAAAGTGAGAGAGAGAGAGAGAGAGTAAGTGTGAGAGAGAGAGACGGTGTTGGTTTTACTCCTCCCCCCCCTTCCAGCTTAAGAGGTATGAGGTCACGTGGTAATATACAAAATGGCTAATTATTTTATATTACATAAATATCACGATATTTTTATTATCGTCTAATATTTTGAAAGGTGAATTTTTTTATTCCCGTACATTTTTTCCTGACATTTTTCGTTAAAACTCGTGTATAAATAATATTTTTAACCAGGTAATAACGATGGAAACATTGGCATAAAGTAAAAAAAAAGATATAACTGAGCCGAAGAGAAAAATGCAAAAGTATCGGAGAAAGATTTTTTTATTAACAATTGTTCGCCATTAGTGGACGTTGACGTCACGTCACGTGACATGACTAAGCTTTTTTTTTTTTTTACGTATGAATTACATTGGATCATTCAAGAATTACGTAATAAAAAGCATTACAATGACAGTTTTTTTTTGGGACCCCCTTGGAGATAACTGATACGTTTACCCCTTTCTCCTCGTCCGTTTGACGTGAAATTTCGATATTTGTCATCCGGGACACGGGGCTTCGATATGATACCAAATTTATCAAGTCTGGTTGTGTCTTTCAAAAGTTTTAGCGTTACATACAAACATACAAACTCACAGACATTTGGGATTTATATATATAGAAGACTAGCAGGGCTACCCGGCGTTGCTCGGGACCGTATAAACAATGAAAAAACAAAAGCAGATATTGAACATATGTTTGATTCTTAGGGGAGAGGAATCTTTCATCTCTATGTATTATTTGTTTTATCTACCCTAGGACTGATATTGTTCATGTTTTATCCCTAGCATAGGTAATTTACAGCATGTATATGAAATTGTTTTACCTTAGGGAGAAGAGAACAGGTAATATACAACATAATGTGTCTATATTACATCCCTGGCAACGCCTAGAAACCAGCTAGAACATGTATTTCAGTCAATCTTTATTATATCCTGGGCTATGCCGGGAAACCAGCTAATCTCTTTTTAGTGACTTGACCACCAAAATACCTCCCTAAGTGTGTCCTTTCTTTTGAACTTATTAGATATAGGTATCTAGAAATGTGTGTGAAATTTTGTTGAATGCATTGTTCACTATGATTTTCTTATTGTTCTACACAATATCAACTGTAGCGAAATAACACAGTAAACTTAGTGTAGTGTTAGAATAAAGAGCAAAGGAAAAAATTAGAATCATATTTTGTAATTGCAAATCTAAATTTGCTAGCATGTACCAGTATTTGCCAGGTTGTGGAAATTTGGAACTTATAACATATGTAGTGGCCTTTTCCTAGATACCTATTGCTAAAAATTATACTTTCATTTTGTTAGAAAAATCTCTCTTCAGATGCCCTGCATCATTCAAAATAAAAACAAATATTTATATAATTGTTTCAGTATATTGCTACACAATGTGAAAGTTTTTAACGTTTGTAAAAAAAATCATGAATGTGCTTATATTGCAAAAAAGAAAATATCAGTGCACAGTATTGAAAGTGTTTGAGATTCAAAAGTCTGTAACATTTCTACTAACTTCATAAGATGTCATGTGAGAAACTGAATTGAATATCAAGACATTATCTGAAGCGTTTTTATTTTGGTGTAACATATGTGTTTACAGTGAACCTTAACTTTTAATAAACAGATTGGTATGCAATGACATAGGCTAAGAATCTTTAACAAAATATATATAAATTGGAAAAATGTGTGAACAAATGAAAAAAAAATGATCCGCTCCACTTGATGACATCAAGCACAGTAATATTTTAGTGAAGAAAATATGAAATTGATGTTCAGTGATTAGTTTGGATGAATGAGAAAATGTAATTGTTTGATGCATAAAAATAACTCAGTTGCTGTATTTGATATTAAGCAGCAAAATATAGTGATTTGAATATTTGGGAAAACATCAAACCAGATTATGTAAAAAGAAAAAAAAAAGATGAAATTAGAAAATATATATTTTATGTTTATGAGTTCTGCCAATCAAAATTTTGTGGCAGAAATTGGGTGATTACCATGCAATTTTATTTTGGTAAAATTCTTAAATTATTAGAATGTTTATTATAATTTCTAATTAGTGACTTGTTATAATCAAAATCCGCCCTAAAGAGTGTCCTTTCTTTTATTAGGTATCAGAGTAGGTATCAAGATTTCTACTTCTATACAAATGTGATATTTCAGATCTGTACATAAAAAATTTGTTGAATATATAGGTTGAGAATTGTTCTGTGTCGCTCTCTCTCACACACACACGCATTCTCACTTTTATAGATATAATAGATAGATTACTCTAGATATATTTCCATATGTCTGAATACCCTATATACAAATTTTCAAATCTGTAGATAAAAAAATTTGTTGAGTATATAGGTTGAAAATTGTTCTCTCTCTCTCTCTCACACACACATTCTCAATTTTAGAGATATAATAGATAGATTATGCTAGATATATTTCCATATGTCTGAATACCCTATATACAAATTTTCTAATCTGTAGATCAAATATTTGTTGAATATATAGGTTGAAAATTGTTCTTACTCTCTCTCTCTCTCTCTCTCTGGCTACCTCACACACACATTCTAACTTTTATAGATATAATAGATAGATTATGCTAGATATATTTCCATATGTGTGAATACCCTATATACAAATTTTCTAATTTGTAGATAAAAAATTTGTAGAGTGCATAGGTTGAGAATTGTTCTCTCTATCTCTCACACACACACATTCTAACTTTTAATGATATAATAGATTATGCTAGATATATTTCGATATTTCTGAATACCCTATATATAAAAATTTGTTGAATGTATAGGTTGAGAACTGTTCTCTCTCTCTCTCTCTCTCTCTCTCTCGCTCACACACACACACATTCTCACTTTTATAGATATAATAGAAAGATTATCCTAGATATATTTCTATTTGTATGAATACTCTATATACAAATTTTAAAATCTGTAGATAAAGAATTTGTTGAGTATATGGGTTGAGAATTGTTCTCTCTCTCTCTCTCTCTCTCTCTCACACACACACACACACATTCTCACTTTTATAGATATAATAGATTATGCTAGATATATTTCCATATGTCTGAATACCCTATATACAAATTTTCAAATCTGTAGATAAAAAATTTGTTGAGTATATAGGTTGAGAATTGTTCTCTCTCTCTCTATCACACACATTCTCACTTTTATAGATATAATAGACAGATTATGCCAGATATATTGAAATATGTCTGAATGCCCAATATACAAATTTTGAAATCTGTAGATAAAAAATTTGTTGTATACATAGGTTGACAATTGTCCTCTCTCTCACACACACACACATTCTCACTTTTATACATATAATAGATAGATTATGCTAGATATATTTCTATATGTCTGAACACCCTATATACAAATGTTCAAATCTGTGGATAAAAAATTTGTTGAATGTATAGGTTGAGAATTTTTATATCTCTCTTTTTCTCTCTCTCTCTCTCGCTATCTCACACACACGCATTCTCACTTTTATAGATAAAATAGATAGATTATGCTAGATATATTTCCATATGTCTGAATACCCTATATACAAAGTTTCAAATCTGTAGATAAAAAATTTGTTGAATATATAGGTTTAGAATTGTTCTCTCTCTCTCTCTCACACACACATTCTAACTTTTGTAGTTATAATAGATAGATTATGCTAGATATATTTCCATATGTCTGAATACCCTATATACAAATTTTCTAAACTGTAGGTAAAAAATTTGTTGAGTATGTAGGTTAAGAATTGTTCTCTCTCTCTCTCACACACACACACACACACAAGTTCTCACTTTTATAGATATAATAGATAGATTATGCTAGATATATTTCTATATGTCTGCCTACCCTATATACAAATTTCCAAATCTGTGCCCAAAAATGTGTGGAATATATAGGTTGAGAATTGTTCTCTCTCTCTCTCTCTCTCACACATATTCTCACTTTTATAGGTTATATAGGTTGAGAATTTTTTGCTCTTTCCATCACTCACATTCACACTTTTATAGATATAATACATAGATTATGCCAGATATATTTACATATGTCTGAATACCCAATATACACATTTTCAAATCTGTAGATAAAAAATTAGTTGAATATATAGGTTGAGAATTGTTCTCTCTCTCTCTCTTTCTCTCTCTCTCACACACACATTCTCACTTTTATAGATATAATAGATAGATTATGCTAGATATATTTCCATACGTCTGAATACCCTATATCCAAATTTTCTAATATGTAGATAAAAAATTTGTTGAATATATAGGGTGAGAATTTTCCTTCCTCTCTTTCTCTCTCTCTCTTTCTCACACACACACAAGCTGCAAATTGTTCTCTCTCTCTCTCTGACTCTCTCTCTCTCTCTCACACACACACACATGGTCATTTTATAGATATAATAGATAGGTTATGCTAGATATATTTCTATATGTCTGAATACCCTATATACAAATTTTTAAATCTGTAGATAAAAAATTTGTTGAGTATATAGGTTGAGAATTGTTCTTTCTCTCTCTCTCACACACACATTCTCACTTTCATAGATATAATAGATTATGCTAGATATATTTCCAAATGTCTGAATACCCTATATACAAATTTTCAAATCTGTAAAGATAGAATTTGTTGAATATATAGGTTGAGAATTGTTCTCTCTCTCTCTCTTTCACACACATTCTCACTTTTATAGATATAATAGATAGATTATGCTAGATATATTTCCTTATGTCTGAATACCCTATATACAAATTATCAAATCTGTAGATACAAAATTTGTTGAGTATATAGGTTGAGAATTGTTCTCTCTCTCTCTCTCTCACTCACTCACTCACTCACTCACTCACAAACACACACACACACATTCTACCTTTTATAGATATAATAGATTATGCTAGATATATTTCCATATGTCTGAATACCCTGTATACAAATTTTCAGATCTGTACATAAAAATTAGTTGAATATATAGGTTGAGAATTGTTCTCTCTCTCTCTCTTCTCTCTCTCTCTTTCAAACACATTCTCACTTTTCTAGATATAATAGATAGATTATGCTAGATATATTTCCATATGTCTGAATACCCTATATACAAATTTTATAATCGGTAGATAAAAAATTTGTTGAATATATAGGGTGAGAATTGTACTTACTCTCTCTCTCTCTCTCTCTCTCTCTCTCTCTCTCTCTCACGCACACATTCTCACTTTTATGGATATAATAGATAGATTATGCTGGATATATTTCCATATGTCTGAATACCCTATATACAAATGGTCAAATCTGTAGATAACAAATTTATTGAATAGATAGGTTGAGAATTGTTCTCTCTCTCTCTCTCGCAACCTTACACACACAACCACACGCAAACATTCTGACTTTTATAGATATAATAGATCGATTATGCTAGATATATTTCCATATGTCTGAATACCCAATATACAAATTTTCAAATCTGTAGGTAAAAAATTTGTTGAATATATAGGTTGAGAATTGTTCTCTCTCTCTCACACACTCACATTCTCACTTTTATAGATATAATGTATAGATTATGCTAGATATATTTCTATATGTCTGAATACCCTATATACAAAGTTTAAAATCCGTAGATAAAAATACGTTGAGTATATAGGTTGAGAATTGTTCTCTCTCTCTCTCTTACGCATACACACACACACACACACACATTTTCACTTTTATAGATATAATAGATAGATTATGCTAGATATATTTCCATATGTCTGAATACCCTATATACAAATTTTCAAATCTGTAGATAAAAAATGTATTGAATATATAGGTTGAGAATTGTTGTCTCTCTCTCTCTCTCTCTCTCTGGCTACCTCACACACACACACATTTTCACTTTTATAGATATAATAGATAGATTATGCTAGATATATTTCCATATGTCTGAATACCCTATATACAAATTTTCAAATCTGTAGATAAAAAATGTATTGAATATATAGGTTGAGAATTGTTGTCTCTCTCTCTCTCTCTCTCTCTCTCTCTCTCTCTGGCTACCTCACACACACACACATTTTCACTTTTATAGATATAATAGATAGATTATGCTAGATATATTTCCATATGTCTGAATACCCTATATACAAACTTTCAAATCTGTAGATAAAAAATTTGTTGAGTATATAGGTTGAGAATTGTTCTCTCTCTCTCACACGAAACTGTGCGCTCGGCTTCTTCCCCCCCTTCCCACCCCAAATGCTTGGGAAACTGTGCACTGTTTTTGTTGGTTTTCAAGCTGCCTCTTCCCCCCCCCCCACACACACACAGTTTAACAGTAGTAGGAGGTCAAGAGAAAGAGGGTGAGAGAGAGAGAAGAGTAAGTTGGTGAGAGAGAGAGAAAAGAGAAAGAGGGTGTTGGTTTTATATTTTTATTATCGTCTAATATTTTGAAAGCTGAATTTCTAATAAAATGTGCATCTATAGGAGATAATGCCTGGGAATGTGTTCCCCCCCCCACAGTTTAACAGTGGTGTGACGTCAAGAGAAAGAGGGTGAGAGAGAGGGAAGAGTAAGTGGGTGAGAGAGAGAAAGAGAGAGAAAAAAAAGAAAGACGGTGTTGGTTTTGTGAAAAAAGTTGTTATTTACAATTGTTCGCATTCTTGGCCTTTTGGTCAAGATCAAAGTGTAGTATCTGTTCTTCAGATGCTGCACTTCTATTTCTTGTTCTCTTTCGGTGGAGGAGAAATCCTCCACGACTGAGACAATTTTTATTTTTGTACCTTTTCTCCACGTTAAAAAACGACCCTGGTGTCTAACTCTGTCCCGTGGGGAGGCATAGTAAATAGGTACAATTGTTCGCCATTAGTGGATGTTGACGTCACGTCACGTGACATGACTAAGCGTTTTTTTTTTTTAGTATGAATAACAGTTTTTGTTTTAATTATAAAGTCTACACTTAATTTTATAGAAAATGATGTTTATATAATAGAAAAAAAAAATTACTGGTTTTGTTGGATTCAAGTGGATCCCCCCCCCTCCAGTTTAAGAGATAGCAGGTCACGTGGTAATATACAAAATGGCTAGCGTAAATATAAAGATCGGTTTTTTTATCGACGAATATTTTGAAAGCTGAATTTTTTTTTATTCCTGTACATTTTTTCCTGATATTTTTCGTTAAAACTCTTGTATAAATACTATTTTTAACCAGTTAAATACGTTGGAGACATTGTCATGGAGTTTAATAATCTCTAGAACAAAGCAGAAGAGAAATTACAAAAGTATCGGTAAAACAAAGTGTTTGTTTACATTTGTTCGCCATTACTGGATGTTGACGTCACGTCACGTGACATGACTAAGCGTTTTTGGATTATGTAATATTAACATTAAAATGACAGGTTTTTTTGGGGGCCCCCCCTAGGAGAGAAATGATCAGTTCACCCCCTTTTAATGGTCCGTTTGGTGTGGAATTTCGATATTTGTCATGCGGGTGATCAAGGTTCAATATGATACATAATTTGTCAACTTTGGTTGTGTCTGTCAAAAGTTTGAGCTGACGTCACGTCACGTGACACGTATTGAATAACGTTAAAATGACAGGTTTTTTTGGGGGCCCCCCTAGGAGAAGAACGATCAGTTGACCCCTTTCTACTGGTCCGTTTGACGTGAAATTTCGATATTTGTCATCCGGGTGATCAAGGTGCAATATGATACCAAATTTGTCAACTCTGGTTCCGTCTTTCAAAAGTTTTAGCGTTACAAACAAACATACATACATACATACATACATACATACACACCGATTTTTGCCTTTTATATATATAGATGTAGTGGCCTTTTCCTAGATACCTATTTTTATAATTGTTTCAGTACATTGCTACAAAATGTGACATTTGTTGGCGTTTGTAAAAAAAATCATGAATGTGCTTATATTCCAAAAAAGAAAATATCAGTGCACAGTATTGAAAGTGTTTGAGATTCAAAAGTCTGTAACATTTCTACTAACTTCATAAGATGTCATGTGAGAAACTTAATTGAATATCAAGACATTATCTGAAGCGTTTTTATTTTGGTGTAACGTATGTGTTTACAGTGAACCTTAACTTTTAATAAACAGATTGGTATGCAATGACATAGGCTAGGAATCTTAGACAAAATATATATAAATTGGAAAAATGTGTGAACAAATGAAAAAAAATGATCCGCTCTACTTGATGACATCAAGCACAGTAATATTTTAGTGAAGAAAATATGAAATTGATGTTCAGTGATTAGTTTGGATGAATGAGAAAATGTAATTGTTTGATGCATAAAAAATAACTCATTTGCTGTATTTGATATTAAGCAGCAAAAAAATAGTGATTTGAATATTTAGGAAAACATCAAATCAGATTATGTAAAAAAAAAAGATGAAATTAGAAAATATATATTTTCTGTTTATGAGTTTTGCCAATCAAAATTTTGTGGCAGAAATTGGGTGATTACCATGCAATTTTATTTTGGTAAAATTCTTAAATTATTTCAATGTTTATTATAATTTCTTATTAGTGACTTGTTATCATCAAAATCCGCCCCAAAGAGTGTCCTTTCTTTTATTAGGTATCAGAATAGGTATCCAGATTTCTACTTCTATACAAATATGATATTGTAGTACAGTAAATGTCAAATTGTTTTTCAAGTATTAGTTTGTAACGTTTGTACTGACTTCATCAGATGTCATGTAAGAAACTGAATTCTATGTAAGAAGACTTTATCTGAAGTGTTTTTATTTTGGTATATCATGTGTGATTACACTGTAGTAATTGCGCTGAAAGCATGTTAATTACAAATGACAAAAGTTAAATCAATTTCTGATTCAGCTACACAATATAAACTAAAGGAAATCAAATTTGCAAAATAAAAGCAATATGTAGTTATGGGTTAGTTTGGAGTTAGAATAAAAAGCCAACAAAACAGTTAGTTTGTATTGTGTAGATTGGTCATTTCTGATAGTATTGAGAGTCGTCAATGAAAATCTTAATTTCTGACAAAATACTGAATGTTTCTTGGATACTCATTCGTAAAAAGTACCTTTTTTGGAAAAAAAAAAAAAAAAAACACTCCCCGGATCACCTTCACCACCTTAAAAAAAGAAAACTTTATTCTTCAAAAAATGTGCACATTGTTAGTGTAAAAAACAGATTCGCACCACTTGATGAAATCAAGCATAGTAATATTTTAGTAAAGAAAATATGAAATTGATTTTCAATAATTAGTTTGAATGAATATCAGAAAATGTAATTGTTTGATGCATAAGAAAGAACTCATCTGCTGAATTTGATATTAAGCAGCAAAATATTTCAAAACAAAAATGTGAAACATAACATGAATACTCTCCGTTGTCACTTGAAAACATTGACCTTGGTAGGAAGTTTATTAGATACTGAAATTGTGGTCTTGGTATGGTGTGCTTAATATTATTGTATGCAAAATTTAAAAACACAAAAGAGGGTACAATTAATATTGAAAAAGTAACATCTGTCACAGAAAATAGTAATTTATAAATGTCAAAAGAAATATTATTCTGTACTTAAAATGTTAAACTTACTGTTAACAATAATTTAAAATGGTGATCAGGATGAGTCCAACAACTTAGTCCTTGAGCTTTCTTATTGGTCATAGTAAAAAGAAATTGTAGTCTTTCAAGTTTGTTGGTCGCATTGGGATTCTTGGAATGTATCAACAGATTCCTGCATATGAATCTTTGTTAATTCCACACAATACAAAATATATATACAAAACAAAGTAAAGCAAAGTATAGGGTTAGTTGTGTCCTCTAATTATCAACCAAGTATATGTATTGATAAAAAGATAAAAGCAATGGAAATGTTTATTACAATGTATCAATATTAAATTTTTATCATGAACAACAAATAGAAATAATGATAGATATTTTGTGCTTATACGAAACTGGAATCAAGGATTGTCACCTGTGATTTTATATATGTCAATAGTGCATGCCACTACAAATGATATTAGCCAAATTAAGTTTTGTTTATTTCACCCATTATAAAATATATACACAAAATGCAGTAAACAAAGTTTAGGTTTAGTTAATGATAAGTTTAGGTTCGAGAAATAAGCAAAGAAAAGAAAAAAAGATACATTTGTTTATAGTGTGTAAATTGTAAGTTTGTAAATATTTAAAACTATCCACACTGGTATGTGAAAATTCTAGATACCTATTGTTATAAAGTTCCAATTCATGTTTGATATATCACTCTACATGTTCCCTGTTGCACCCCAAAGATATAAATGATTATCGAGAAAGTGAAATGAAACAGTATTTGAAATAAAATAGAAACAAATGCTGATGTTTACTATATAAAACACTGTGTTCAATGGAATTGAGCCTTATACAATATTGGTGGAATAAAAAAATCCAGTTTTTTAATTCAATTTAAGAAATGAGCAAAAATTTGATATTTAAAATATTTGGCATGAAGAAAAAGAAATATAAGATAAAAGGTGATAAAGCAGTAAGAATCATATGCTGAATTCAATTAAAAACAAATATGATTGCCAAAGAAATATCATGAAAATTTTGTAAGTGAAAAAAATTATTTTTTGATATATTTGGTTTCGAATTATTAAGAAACATGTACAACTTCATTTTAAAGACAAAACGAAAACTGTACTAATGATAATGACAATGGTGAAAGGAAATTGGAAAAAAATGTATCAGAGGTAAAATGTTGGTCACATATACGTTTGTGTGGTATGCATGAAACACGTGTAGAAAATTATATTTTCTGATGCTGAAAGTAAGAAGAGAAACATTTATAAAAAATGATCTAAAAGGCAATAGTAAAATCCTCATTTTTAGTGTGGGATATGTTGTTTGTTTCAATTGAGAAAGGAAACTTTAATTTATACAATTTGATGTTATAGATCACAAGTTTTATTACAATAAACATTGTGTTCTTTAATTATCAACCAAGTATATTTATTGATAAAAAGAGAATGTAATGGACATGTTTATTATAATTTATCAATATTAAATTGTTATCATGAAAAACCAATGGAAAGCGTGAATGTTATTTGGTGTTTTTAAAAAACAGCTACCAATGATTGTAACCAGTGATATTTGTGTATGCTAACAGTGCAAATGTGGTGGTGAAATGAATTTTTGTTTATTCTTCACAATATAAAATATATACACAAAACTAAAACATAATTTACGGTTAGTTAATGATAAGTTTAGGTTAGAGAATTAAGCAAAATTATAGATACCTATTGTTATAAAGCACCAATTCATGTTTGGTATATCAATCTACATGTTCCTTGTAGCACCCCAGAGGGGTAAATGAGTGTCAACAAAATGAAATAAAACATAGTATTTGAAATAAAATGAAAAAGTGCTTGAAAAGTGAAATATGCTGATGTTTACTATCTAAAACATTGCGTTCAATGCAATTGAAACTTATACTATATTGGTGGACTAAGAAATAAAGAAATAAAATTTAAGAAATTAGCAAAAAATTGATATATAAAATATTTGGCATGAAGAAAAACAAATATAAGACAAAAGGGGAAAAAGCAGTAACAATCATGTTCATTGAAAATAAATCGTTTGTCAAAGAAATATAATGAAAATTCTCAGAGTGAAAAAAAAATGGGAATTTTACAAATCTGGTTTCCAAGTAATAGGAAACATGTACAGCTTCATTTTAACGACAAAATGTAAACTGTAGTAATGGTAATGAGAATGTTGAAGGAAATTGGCAAAAAATTGTTAGTCAAATGTTGATCAAATATTATAAGTTTGTGTGATATGCATGAAACGTTTAGAATATGATCTGCTCTCATGCTGAAAGCAAGTAGAGAAACATTGTGAAAAAATGATGTAAAGCTAAGCTAAGCAAACGACCAGTGAATGGAAATGTTTATTATAATGTATCAAGATGAACATATTATCATGAAAAAGCAAATCGAAATAGTGATAGTTATTTGGTGCTTATACGAAACAGGTATCAAGTATTGTCACCAGTGATTTTATTGATGTTAACAGTGCATGTCACTAAAAATAATGATGGTAGCGAAATTAAGTTTTGTTAATTCTACCCAATATAAAATATATACGCAAAACAAAGTAAACAAAGTTACGGGTTAGTTAATGATAAGTTTAGGTTCGAGAAATAAGCAAAGGAAAAGAAAAAAAAGGTACATGTGTTTATATTGTGTAAAATGTTAGTCTGTAAATATTTCAAACTATCAACACTGGTATGTGTAAATCCTAGATACCTATTGTCATAAAGTACCACTTCTTGTTTGATATATCACTCTACATGTTCCCTGCAGCATCCCAGAGAGTTAAATGAGTGTCCACAAAATGAAATAAAACATAGTACTGGAAATAAAATAAAATAAGAATATGTCTGAAAAGAAATAAATGCTGTTTACTATATAAAAAGTTGTTTTCAAGTGTCAAATGGAATTGAATCTTATACAATGTTGGTGGATTATGAAATTGCATGAATGAAATAACATTGGAGAAATAAGAAAAAAGTTTATATATACAATATTTACAAATGTAAGATAAAAGGTGAAGAAGGGCCAAATCCGAGATCTATAAATCGTAAATTTTCAAAGTGAAAACAGATATTTTTTTTTTTTTTTAGATCTGCTTTCCAAGTAATAGTAACCATGTACAGCTTCATTTTAAATGAAAACTGTACTAATGATAATGTTCATGGTGAAAGGAAATTGGAAAAAAATTAAAAATGTCAGAGGTAAAATGTTTGTGTGGTATGCATGAAACACGTGTAGAAAATGATCTCATGCTGAAAGTAAGAGAAACATAGCTAAAAAATTATGTAAACGCAATAGTAAAATCCTCATTTTTAGGAACATAGTGTGGGGTATGTTGTTTGTTTCAATTGAGAAAGGAAAGTTTAATTTTTAGAATTGGATGTTATAGATCACAAGTTTTATTACAATAAACATTGTGTTCTCTAATTATCAACCAAGTATATTTATTGATAAAAAAAGAAAAGTAATGGACATGTTTATTATAATTTATCAATATTAAATTGTTATCATGAAAAACCAATGGAAAGCGTGTTGGTTATTTCGTGTTCATAAGAAAAAACATCATGGGTTGTCACCAGTGATTTTATGTATGCTAACATTTCGCTGCAAATGTGGTAGCTAAATGTCTTTTTGGTTATTCTACACAAAATAAAATATATACACAAAACAAAGTAAAAGAAATGTCAGGGTTAGTTAATGATAAGCTTAGTACCAAGAAATAAGCACAGAATAAGGAAAAGAAAGATACATTTGTTGATATTGTGTCGATTGGTGAATTTGTTGGTTCATTTTGTTTTATGACATATCAACACTATATCAGGTTATTTCATGCCCAATCTAGTGACATTTTTTTTTCCTAGAATATATTTGTTTATTTAATGTTGGTTTCTATTTAACTCATAATTGGGACCCTAACAGGTACTACTACTCCAGATCAGAGTGGACCTGGTAGCAATAGCAATTAAATGGTGGCTTCACACTTCACAAAGCCCCATGTTTGGATACAGTTTATGGTCATATCCAGGACCTGGTGAATTTGTAAATAATTGAAACGATCAACACTGGCGAGTTAGAATTCTACATACCTATTGTTATAAAGTACCAATTTATGTTTTACATATCACTCCACAACGTTGCTGCAGAATCCAGACAGTTGAAAGAGTCTCAAGAAACTGAAAAGCTATTTAGTACTCTTAAATAAAATAACATGCATAAAGAAATCCTAATATAAGACAATAGATGAAAAAGCAATAAAAATTTTGTGTGGAATCAAGTGAAAACAGTTTCTTTGTCAAAGAAATTGCATGAAGATTCTCAGAGACTTTTCCTTCCTCGTTCCCTTCCCTTTTGGTGGAAGGAAACTTTCACAGTGGCTCAGAAGGTGGGCTGAGCACACTTCCTACAAAGGTGGGATGGGTAAATTTCTTTTTCATTTGGTTGCCTGGAGGACAGGCTTAGCCCCCCCCCCCAAAAAAAAGGTTGGAGCCAGGGAACTTCTCCTCCCAGAAGGGGGAGGGGGGCCCGGGAAGGCTTCTCTTCCCATATTTTTTGTTTTGTGTAAGGTTGATCTCTTTCCAAAGGGAGTAAGAGGATATCCCTCTCTTAGGAGGAGAGTGAAGGCTCCCTGGGCCTCCCATCCTCCTTCTGAGAGAAGTTCCCCGGCTTCCACATTCATTGCTCAGCCCGCCGTCCAGGCAATCAGAGTCTGATTGTCTGCCGTATATAAAAAGGCGATTTTAGCTTGTCAGGCGGTATGCTCTGCGTAGACCATTTTTCTTCCACCTGTTGACCTTCCCTCCCTGTCATACAATACGCTTAAACAGGATATTTTAATTTATGCAGATTCCATATAGACTTTTAGTTTCCCAGGGTGTATACCCTCCGTTGACCATTTATGTTTAAGAGTTTTCCTTGCCCCTTCTCTGCCCCAGAATGGGAAGGGAGCTCTTTCCCACTGTATGGGGGGGGGGCTTTCTTTTATGGTTATGTGGGGAGCCTTACCTTTACCCCCCTTAAGGTGGTAGGGCTTTTTTGTAAAATTGTTAGTCAAATGTTGATCAAATATTATAGGTTTTTGTGATATGCATGAAACATGTGCAGAATATGATCTGCTCTCATGCTGAAAGCAAGTAGAGAAACATTGTGAAAAAATGATGTAAACCTAAGCTAAGCAAACGACCAGTCAATGGAAATGTTTATTATAATGTATCAACAATAACACATTATCATAGTTATTTGGTGCTTATACGAAACAGGTATCAGGGATTGTCACCAGTGATTTTATTTATGTTAACAGTGCATGTCACTACAAATAATGATGGTAGCGAAATTAAGTTTTGTTTATTCTACCTAATATAAAGTATATACACAAAACAAAGTAAACATCTGCTGAATTTGATATTAAGCAGCAAAATATTTCAAAACATAAAAATGTGAAACATAACATGAATACTCTCCATTGTCACTTGAAAACATTGGTCTTGGTAGGCAGTTTATTAGATGCTCAAATAGTGGTCTTGGTATGGTGTGCTTAATATTATTGTATGCAAAATTTAAAAACACAAAAGAGGGTACAATCAATATTGAAAAAGTAACATCTGTCACAGAAAATAGTAATTTATAAATATCAAAAGGAATATTATTCTGTACTTAAAATGTTAAACTTACTGTTAACAATAATTTAAAATGGTGATCAGGATGAGTCCAACAACTTAGTCCTTGAGCTTTCTTATTGGTCATAGTAAAAAGAAATTGTAGTCTTTCAAGTTTGTTGGTCGCATTGGGATTCTTGGAATGTATCAACAGATTCCTGCATATGAATCTTTGTTAATTTCACACAATACAAAATATATATACAAAACAAAGTAAAGCATAGTATAGGGTTAGTTGTGTCAACCAACTATTGCTAAAAAGAGAAAAGCACTGGAAATGTTTCTTATAATGTATCAATATTGAATTGTTCTCATGAAACACAAATCGAAATAGTGATAGTTATTTGGCGCTTATAAGAAACAGGTATCAGGGATTTTGGTGTATCAGATGTTTTTACAGTGAACTTAACTTTCAAGAAACAAATTGGTATGCAATGACATAGGCTAAGAATCTTAGACAAAATATATTCAAATGAAAAAAAATGTTGAACACTTATAACTTTGTATGGACTCTCAAAAACATTTGTAAAAAATGTGTAAACAAATGTAAAAAAAAATGATCCGCTCTACTTGATGCCATCAAGCATAGTAATATTTTAGTGAAGAAAATATGAAATTGATGTTCAGTGATTAGTTTGGATGAATGTGATATTGTAGTACAGTAAATGTCAAATTGTTTTTCAAGTATTAGTTTGTAACGTTTGTACTGACTTCATCAGATGTCATGTAAGGAACTGAATTCTATTTAAGACTTTATCTGAAGTGTTTTTATTTTGGTAGATCATGTGTGATTACACTGTAGTAATTGCGCTGATAGCATGTTAACTACAAATGACAAAAGATAAATCAATTTCTGATTCAGCTACACAATATAAACTAAAGGAAATCAAATTTGCAAAATAAAAGAAAAATGTAGTTATGGGTTAGTTTGGAGTTAGAATAAAAAGCCAACAAAACAGTTAGTTTATATTGTGTAGACTGTTTAATTAACTTTGTTCATTTCTGATAGTATTGAGAGTGGTCAATGAAAACCTTAATTTCTGACAAAATACTGTAATTTTCTTGGATACCCATTCGTAAAAAGTACCTTTTTTGTGAAAAAAAAAACACTCCCCAGATCACCTTCACCACCTAAAACACAAAAACAAAAATATCTTTATTCTTCAAATATTGTTGTTGACTGGAGGGCGGGCTGAGCACTCCCAAAAAGGTAGGAGCCGGGGAACTTCTCCTCCCAGAAAGGGGGCCCGGGAAGGCTTCCCTGTCCCCATATTTTTTTTTTTTTTGTGTAAGGTTGATCTCTTTCTGAATGGAGTAAGCGGAACCGACAGGGGGGGGTCAATCAACCATACAAAAGGATATCTATCTCTTAGTTGAAAGAGGGAAGGTCTCCCTGTCCTCCCATACCCCTTCTGAGAGAAGTTTCCCCAGCTCTCAGCTTTGGGGGGGGGGGGTAGGAGGGCTTAGCCCGCCCTCAAGGCAAATAGTCTGACTGTCTGCCTTATATAAAAAGGCGATTTAAGCTGGTCAGGTGGTATGACCTGCATTGACTATTTTTCCTCCACCTGTTGACCTTCCTTAATATTTATTTTTAATAATAAACACATTTTATTTTAATATTAATATTTATTTGTAATAATAAACACATTATATTATTTTAAATATTAATATTTATTTTTAATAATAAACACATATTATTTTAAATATTAATATTTATTTATAATAATAAACACATTTTATTCTACTTTAAATATTAATATTTATTTTTAATAATAAAAACAATTTTAATATGTATTTTTTAATAATAAACACATTTTTATTTTAATAATTATTTTTAATACTAACTCATTTTATTATTGTAAATGTTAATATTTATTTTTAATAATTATTGTTATTTAATAATAATATCTTCTATTTTTTTACTGTTTATGTCTAACTTTTATCGACTTTTTCTTTTTTAATAGCATATTCTTTAAATGAATAGAAAAATAATTTCCCAAATTTTAGACCCCGGTTATTTGGCTGATAGTCGATAAAAGTGATTAAAAGAGAGATAATATTAATAAATGTGCAGTAATGTATTTTATTTAAATATTCATGAACACTAACGTTGTCATATAAAAAGAAAATGCTAATAAGAAGTGTTTTTAATCAATGTAACATATTTATTCAACTGATGACAACTTTTTCGAATCTGTGTACAGTAAAAACGATATACTTACATAGGATTTTGAAAGCATTTAAACTGTCGAAGAGTTTTATTATAAATAAAAGAGTTTAGTTTGTTGAACTTAATGGACTTTTTTATTGTATTTATTAACTGTTTATTCTTTTTATCAAATAAAAATAGAATTTTTATATTGACATGTTATGGACTGTTTTTCTAACATCGAAATTTTAAAATTAGTTTTATTTAAAAAAAAAAAAGACTCGCCATTAGTGGACGGTCAAAAGACAAATATATAACAAATAAATGTTATCAAAGGCAAGATAAGTTACTTTTCTATCCAACTGGATATATTTTTTGTGTTTTTATTCAATGTAACATATTTATTCAGCTCGAAAAACATACAGTGTTTACCGATGTATTCGAAAAATGCCACCCGTTGTTTACAAAGCCATTTGCCGGAAGTGACGGTTTTTTTTTATATAAGTTTTATTCAAACAGGCTTTATTTGAACTTAATGGACTTTTTTTTGTATTTATTAACTGTTTTATTCTTTATGGACTCTTTTTCGAACATCGAAATTTTAAAATTAGTTTTATTTAAAAAAAAAAAAAAGACGGTGTTGTTTTTTTAATTGAATTCTACACTTTTTCAACAAACTGTTACAGACATAATGGACTGTTTGTCAAACATCGAAATTTTAAAAATAAAGTTTTTAGTTTTATTTAAAAAAAAAAAAAAAGACGGTGTTGTTTTTTTAATTGAATTCTACACTTTTTCAACAAACTGTTACAGACATAATGGACTACCCCCAACAAAAAACTGCGAATAAAATATATAAAACTCGTAATTTCTGTTTTTAAAGTGGGTTGTTTATTTTCCTTATGAAATATACTTTCAAAATAAACTATTACAGTCGTTAAAAACATAATAGAAGTATTATTTTTTATTTTTTAAAAACAATGTTTACAAAATGTCTAAGCGCGTTTCTCTCGATGGCTTTTAATAATAAAAATGTGGAAACCTTTAAACTGTCGAATATGATTTTTAGGTAATTTAAAAAGAAAATGCTATGGACTGTTTTTCGAACATCGAAATTTTAAATTTTAAAATTAGTTTTATTTAAAAAAAAAAAAAAAGACGGTGTTGTTTTTTTAATCGAATTCTAAACTCAACAAACTTTTACAGACATAATGGACTGTTTGTCAAACATCGAAATTTTAAAAATAACGTTTTATGTACTATTCTAGAGTTATCGAATCTATAAAGTCTATTTTTTTATATGCTAGTGCAGAGAGTGATCCGTGCTAGATTAAGAATGGCTTTTAATAATAAAAATGTGGAAACCTTTAAACTGTCGAATATGATTTTTAGCATACTGTAATTTTCGTGTACATAAGCGTCCTCATGGAAACAAAATATTTTTACAAAAAAATAGTAGCATTGAGTTAAATAAATAACTGTTGCCAGAATTTATCGAATTTTTATTTTTTAATAGCGTTTTCTTAAAACGAATAGAAAAATAATTTTTTTACAAAAAAATAGTAGCATTGAGTTAAATAAATAACTGTTGCCAGAATTTATCGAATTTTTATTTTTTAATAGCGTTTTCTTAAAACGAATAGAAAAATAATTTCCCATGAAAAAAAAAAGAAAATGCTATTAAAAAGTATAAAAAAAATTTATAAAAAAAAAAAAAATTCTGTAAACATTGAAAAAAAAATATTTGTACCCAAAAAGTATTAGCATATAAGTTAAATAAATAACTGTTGCCAGAAGTTAAATAAATTTTAATAAGTTCTATAAATAAAAAGAAAGCAGTGTAAAATACGTACGTAAAATAAAAAACACACCGAATGGTTTTAAAATGAAAGTGTGTGAGAGAGAGAGGGGGGGGGGAGAGAAAGCGGTGTATATTGAAGTTAGTTCCTAACCAAAAGCGGTGCATTCGCCATTAGTGGACGTTGACGTCACGTCACGTGACATGACTAAGCGTTTTCAAACGAATAGAAAAATAGAAAGAGGGTGATAGAGAAAGTGAGAGAGAGAGAGAGAGAGTAAGTGTGAGAGAGAGAGACGGTGTTGGTTTTACTCCTCCCCCCCCTTCCAGCTTAAGAGGTATGAGGTCACGTGGTAATATACAAAATGGCTAATTATTTTATATTACATAAATATTACGATATTTTTATTATCGTCTAATATTTTGAAAGGTGAATTTTTTTATTCCTGTACATTTTTTCCTGACATTTTTCGTTAAAACTCTTGTATAAATAATATTTTTAACCAGTTAATCACGATGGAAACATTGGCATAAAGTTAAATAATAGATATAACTAAGCCGAAGAGAAAAATGCAAAAGTATCGAAGACAGAACTTATTTACAATTGTTCGCCATTAGTGGTCGTTGACGTCACGTCACGTGACATGACTAAACGTTTTTTTTTTTTACGTATGAATTACATTGGATCATTCAAGAATTACGTAATAAAAAGCATTACAATGACAGTTTTTTTTGGGCCCCCCTTGGAGATAACTGATACGTTTACCCCTTTCTCCTCGTCCGTTTGACGTGAAATTTCGATATTTGTCATCCGGGATAGGGGGCTTCGATATGATACCAAATTTATCAAGTCTGGTTGTGTGTTTCAAAAGTTTTAGCGTTACATACAAACATACAAACTCACAGATTTTTGTCTTTTATATATAACTAGCAGGGCTACCCGGCGTTGCTCGGGACCGTATAAACAATGAAAAAACAAAAGCAGATATTGAATATATGTTTTATTCTTAGGGGAGAGGAATCTTTCATGTCTATGTATTATTTGTTTTATCTACCCTAGGACTGGTATTGTTCATGTTTTATCCCTAGTGTAGGTAATTTACAGCATGTACATGAAATTGTTTTACCTTAGGGAGAAGAGAACAGGTAATATACAACATAATGTGTCTATATTACATCCCTGGCAACGCCTAGAAACCAGCTAGAACATGTATTTCAGTCAATCTTTATTACATCTTGGGCTATGCCGGGAAACCAGCTAATCTCTATTTAGTGACTTGACCACCAAAATACCTCCCTAAGTGTGTCCTTTCTTTTGAACTTATTAGATATAGGTATCTAGAAATGTGTGTGAAATTTTGTTGAATGCATTGTTCACTATGATTTTCTTATTGTTCTACACAATATCAACTGTAGCGAAATAAAACAGTAAACTTAGTGTAGTGTTAGAATAAAGAGCAAAGGAAAAAATTAGAATCATATTCTGTAATTACAAATCTAAATTTGCTAGCGTGTACCAGTATTTGCCAGGTTGTGGAAATTTGGAATTTATAACATATGTAGTGGCCTTTTCCTAGATACCTATTTTTATAATTGTTTCAGTACATTGCTACAAAATGTGACATTTGTTGGCGTTTGTAAAAAAAATCATGAATGTGCTTATATTCCAAAAAAGAAAATATCAGTGCACAGTATTGAAAGTGTTTGAGATTCAAAAGTCTGTAACATTTCTACTAACTTCATAAGATGTCATGTGAGAAACTGAATTGAATATCAAGACATTATCTGAAGCGTTTTTATTTTGGTGTAACGTATGTGTTTACAGTGAACCTTAACTTTTAATAAACAGATTGGTATGCAATGACATAGGCTAGGAATCTTAGACAAAATATATATAAATTGGAAAAATGTGTGAACAAAAGAAAAAAAAATGATCCGCTCTACTTGATGACATCAAGCACAGTAATATTTTAGTGAAGAAAATATGAAATTGATGTTCAGTGATTAGTTTGGATGAATGAGAAAATGTAATTGTTTGATGCATAAAAAATAACTCATTTGCTGTATTTGATATTAAGCAGCAAAAAAATAGTGATTTGAATATTTAGGAAAACATCAAATCAGATTATGTAAAAAAAAAAGATGAAATTAGAAAATATATATTTTCTGTTTATGAGTTTTGCCAATCAAAATTTTGTGGCAGAAATTGGGTGATTACCATGCAATTTTATTTTGGTAAAATTCTTAAATTATTTCAATGTTTATTATAATTTCTTATTAGTGACTTGTTATCATCAAAATCCGCCCCAAAGAGTGTCCTTTCTTTTATTAGGTATCAGAATAGGTATCCAGATTTCTACTTCTATACAAATATGATATTGTAGTACAGTAAATGTCAAATTGTTTTTCAAGTATTAGTTTGTAACGTTTGTACTGACTTCATCAGATGTCATGTAAGAAACTGAATTCTATGTAAGAAGACTTTATCTGAAGTGTTTTTATTTTGGTATATCATGTGTGATTACACTGTAGTAATTGCGCTGAAAGCATGTTAATTACAAATGACAAAAGTTAAATCAATTTCTGATTCAGCTACACAATATAAACTAAAGGAAATCAAATTTGCAAAATAAAAGCAATATGTAGTTATGGGTTAGTTTGGAGTTAGAATAAAAAGCCAACAAAACAGTTAGTTTGTATTGTGTAGATTGGTCATTTCTGATAGTATTGAGAGTTGTCAATGAAAATCTTAATTTCCGACAAAATACTGAATGTTTCTTGGATACCCATTCGTAAAAAGTACCTTTTTCGGAAAAAAAAAAAAAAAAAAAACTCCCCGGATCACCTTCACCACCTTAAAAAAAAAAAACTTTATTCTTCAAAAAATGTGCACATTGTTAGTGTAAAAAACAGATTCGCACCACTTGATGAAATCAAGCATAGTAATATTTTAGTAAAGAAAATATGAAATTGATTTTCAATAATTAGTTTGAATGAATATCAGAAAATGTAATTGTTTGATGCATAAGAAAGAACTCATCTGCTGAATTTGATATTAAGCAGCAAAATATTTCAAAACATAAAAATGTGAAACATAACATGAATACTCTCCGTTGTCACTTGAAAACATTGACCTTGGTAGGAAGTTTATTAGATACTGAAATTGTGGTCTTGGTATGGTGTGCTTAATATTATTGTATGCAAAATTTAAAAACACAAAAGATGGTACAATCAATATTGAAAAAGTAACATCTGTCACAGAAAATAGTAATTTATAAATGTCAAAAGAAATATTATTCTGTACTTAAAATGTTAAACTTACTGTTAACAATAATTTAAAATGGTGATCAGGATGAGTCCAACAACTTAGTCCTTGAGCTTTCTTATTGGTCATAGTAAAAAGAAATTGTAGTCTTTCAAGTTTGTTGGTCGCATTGGGATTCTTGGAATGTATCAACAGATTCCTGCATATGAATCTTTGTTAATTCCACACAATACAAAATATATATACAAAACAAAGTAAAGCAAAGTATAGGGTTAGTTGTGTCCTCTAATTATCAACCAAGTATATGTATTGATAAAAAGATAAAAGCAATGGAAATGTTTATTACAATGTATCAATATTAAATTTTTATCATGAACAACAAATCGAAATAATGATAGATATTTTGTGCTTATACGAAACTGGAATCAAGGATTGTCACCTGTGATTTTATATATGTCAATAGTGCATGCCACTACAAATGATATTAGCCAAATTAAGTTTTGTTTATTTCACCCATTATAAAATATATACACAAAATGCAGTAAACAAAGTTTAGGTTTAGTTAATGATAAGTTTAGGTTCGAGAAATAAGCAAAGAAAAGAAAAAAAGATACATTTGTTTATAGTGTGTAAATTGTAAGTTTGTAAATATTTAAAACTATCCACACTGGTATGTGGAAATTCTAGATACCTATTGTTATAAAGTTCCAATTCATGTTTGATATATCACTCTACATGTTCCCTGTTGCCCCCCAAAGATGTAAATGATTATCGAGAAAGTGAAATGAAACAGTATTTGAAATAAAATAGAAACAAATGCTGATGTTTACTATATAAAACACTGTGTTCAATGGAATTGAGCCTTATACAATATTGGTGGAATAAAAAAATCCATTTTTTTAATTCAATTTAAGAAATGAGCAAAAAATTGATATTTAAAATATTTGGCATGAAGAAAAAGAAATATAAGATAAAAGGTGATAAAGCAGTAAGAATCATATGCTGAATTCAATTAAAAACAAATATGATTGTCAAAGAAATATCATGAAAATTTTGTAAGTGAAAAAAATTATTTTTTGATATATTTGGTTTCGAAGTATTAAGAAACATGTACAACTTCATTTTAAAGACAAAACGAAAACTGTACTAATGATAATGACAATGGTGAAAGGAAATTGGAAAAAAATGTATCAGAGGTAAAATGTTGGTCACATATACGTTTGTGTGGTATGCATGAAACACGTGTAGAAAATTATATTTTCTGATGCTGAAAGTAAGAAGAGAAACATTTATAAAAAATGATCTAAAAGGCAATAGTAAAATCCTCATTTTTAGTGTGGGATATGTTGTTTGTTTCAATTGAGAAAGGAAACTTTAATTTATACAATTTGATGTTATAGATCACAAGTTTTATTACAATAAACATTGTGTTCTTTAATTATCAACCAAGTATATTTATTGATAAAAAGAGAATGTAATGGACATGTTTATTATAATTTATCAATATTAAATTGTTATCATGAAAAACCAATGGAAAGCGTGAATGTTATTTGGTGTTTTTAAAAAACAGCTACCAATGATTGTAACCAGTGATATTTGTGTATGCTAACAGTGCAAATGTGGTGGTGAAATGAATTTTTGTTTATTCTTCACAATATAAAATATATACACAAAACTAAAACATAATTTACGGTTAGTTAATGATAAGTTTAGGTTAGAGAATTAAGCAAAATTATAGATACCTATTGTTATAAAGCACCAATTCATGTTTGGTATATCAATCTACATGTTCCTTGTAGCACCCCAGAGGGGTAAATGAGTGTCAACAAAATGAAATAAAACATAGTATTTGAAATAAAATGAAAAAGTGCTTGAAAAGTGAAATATGCTGATGTTTACTATCTAAAACATTGCGTTCAATGCAATTGAAACTTATACTATATTGGCGGACTAAGAATTAAAGAAATAAAATTTAAGAAATTAGCAAAAAATTGATATATAAAATATTTGGCATGAAGAAAAACAAATATAAGACAAAAGGGGAAAAAGCAGTAACAACCATGTGCTGAAGTTCATTGAAAATAAATCGTTTGTCAAAGAAATATAATGAAAATTCTCAGAGTGAAAAAAAAAATGGGATTTTTACAAATCTGGTTTCCAAGTAATAGGAAACATGTACAGCTTCATTTTAACGACAAAATGTAAACTGTAGTAATGGTAATGAGAATGTTGAAGGAAATTGGCAAAAAATTGTTAGTCAAATGTTGATCAAATATTATAAGTTTGTGTGATATGCATGAAACGTTTAGAATATGATCTGCTCTCATGCTGAAAGCAAGTAGAGAAACATTGTGAAAAAATGATGTAAAGCTAAGCTAAGCAAACGACCAGTGAATGGAAATGTTTATTATAATGTATCAAGATGAACATATTATCATGAAAAAGCAAATCGAAATAGTGATAGTTATTTGGTGCTTATACGAAACAGGTATCAAGTATTGTCACCAGTGATTTTATTGATGTTAACAGTGCATGTCACTAAAAATAATGATGGTAGCGAAATTAAGTTTTGTTAATTCTACCCAATATAAAATATATACGCAAAACAAAGTAAACAAAGTTACGGGTTAGTTAATGATAAGTTTAGGTTCGAGAAATAAGCAAAGGAAAAGAAAAAAAAGGTACATGTGTTTATATTGTGTAAAATGTTAGTCTGTAAATATTTCAAACTATCAACACTGGTATGTGTAAATCCTAGATACCTATTGTCATAAAGTACCACTTCTTGTTTGATATATCACTCTACATGTTCCCTGCAGCATCCCAGAGAGTTAAATGAGTGTCCACAAAATGAAATAAAACATAGTACTGGAAATAAAATAAAATAAGAATATGTCTGAAAAGAAATAAATGCTGTTTACTATATAAAAAGTTGTTTTCAAGTGTCAAATGGAATTGAATCTTATACAATGTTGGTGGATTATGAAATTGCATGAATGAAATAACATTGGAGAAATAAGAAAAAAGTTTATATATACAATATTTACAAATGTAAGATAAAAGGTGAAGAAGGGCCAAATCCGAGATCTATAAATCGTAAATTTTCAAAGTGAAAACAGATATTTTTTTTTTTTTTTTAGATCTGCTTTCCAAGTAATAGTAACCATGTACAGCTTCATTTTAAATGAAAACTGTACTAATGATAATGTTCATGGTGAAAGGAAATTGGAAAAAAATTAAAAATGTCAGAGGTAAAATGTTTGTGTGGTATGCATGAAACACGTGTAGAAAATGATCTCATGCTGAAAGTAAGAGAAACATAGCTAAAAAATTATGTAAACGCAATAGTAAAATCCTCATTTTTAGGAACATAGTGTGGGGTATGTTGTTTGTTTCAATTGAGAAAGGAAAGTTTAATTTTTAGAATTGGATGTTATAGATCACAAGTTTTATTACAATAAACATTGTGTTCTCTAATTATCAACCAAGTATATTTATTGATAAAAAAAGAAAAGTAATGGACATGTTTATTATAA
Organism: Euprymna scolopes; assembly: GCF_053919585.1. Classification (NCBI taxonomy): domain Eukaryota; kingdom Metazoa; phylum Mollusca; class Cephalopoda; order Sepiida; family Sepiolidae; genus Euprymna; species Euprymna scolopes. The sequence goes on from NC_136494.1 coordinate 59,148,735, forward strand.
TTTATCAATATTAAATTGTTATCATGAAAAACCAATGGAAAGCGTGTTGGTTATTTCGTGTTCATAAGAAAACACATCATGGGTTGTCACCAGTGATTTTATGTATGCTAACATTTCGCTGCAAATGTGGTAGCTAAATGTCTTTTTGGTTATTCTACACAAAATAAAATATATACACAAAACAAAGTAAAAGAAATGTCAGGGTTAGTTAATGATAAGCTTAGTACCAAGAAATAAGCACAGAATAAGGAAAAGAAAGATACATTTGTTGATATTGTGTCGATTGGTGAATTTGTTGGTTCATTTTGTTTTATGACATATCAACACTATATCATGCCCAATCTAGTGACATTTTTTTTTCCTAGAATATATTTGTTTATTTAATGTTGGTTTCTATTTAACTCATAATTGGGACCCTAACAGGTACTACTACTCCAGATCAGAGTGGACCTGGTAGCAATAGCAATTAAATGGTGGCTTCACACTTCACAAAGCCCCATGTTTGGATACAGTTTATGGTCATATCCAGGACCTGGTGAATTTGTAAATAATTGAAACGATCAACACTGGCGAGTTAGAATTCTACATACCTATTGTTATAAAGTACCAATTTATGTTTTACATATCACTCCACAACGTTGCTGCAGAATCCAGACAGTTGAAAGAGTCTCAAGAAACTGAAAAGCTATTTAGTACTCTTAAATAAAATAACATGCATAAAGAAATCCTAATATAAGACAATAGATGAAAAAGCAATAAAAATTTTGTGTGGAATCAAGTGAAAACAGTTTCTTTGTCAAAGAAATTGCATGAAGATTCTCAGAGACTTTTCCTTCCTCGTTCCCTTCCCTTTTGGTGGAAGGAAACTTTCACAGTGGCTCAGAAGGTGGGCTGAGCACACTTCCTACAAAGGTGGGATGGGTAAATTTCTTTTTCATTTGGTTGCCTGGAGGACAGGCTTAGGCCCCCCCCCCAAAAAAAAGGTTGGAGCCAGAGAACTTCTCCTCCCAGAAGGGGGAGGGGGGCCCGGGAAGGCTTCTCTTCCCATATTTTTTGTTTTGTGTAAGGTTGATCTCTTTCCAAAGGGAGTAAGAGGATATCCCTCTCTTAGGAGGAGAGCGAAGGCTCCCTGGGCCTCCCATCATCCTTCTGAGAGAAGTTCCCCGGCTTCCACATTCATTGCTCAGCCCGCCGTCCAGGCAATCAGAGTCTGATTGTCTGCCGTATATAAAAAGGCGATTTTAGCTTGTCAGGCGGTATGCTCTGCGTAGACCATTTTTCTTCCACCTGTTGACCTTCCCTCCCTGTCATACAATACGCTTAAACAGGATATTTTAATTTATGCAGATTCCATATAGACTTTTAGTTTCCCAGGGTGTATACCCTCCGTTGACCATTTATGTTTAAGAGTTTTCCTTGCCCCTTCTCTGCCCCAGAATGGGAAGGGAGCTCTTTCCCACTGTATGGGGGGGGCGGCTTTCTTTTATGGTTATGTGGGGAGCCTTACCTTTACCCCCCCTTAAGGTGGTAGGTCTTTTTTGTAAAATTGTTAGTCAAATGTTGATCAAATATTATAAGTTTTTGTGATATGCATGAAACATGTGCAGAATATGATCTGCTCTCATGCTGAAAGCAAGTAGAGAAACATTGTGAAAAAATGATATAAACCTAAGCTAAGCAAACGACCAGTCAATGGAAATGTTTATTATAATGTATCAACAATAACACATTATCATAGTTATTTGGTGCTTATACGAAACAGGTATCAGGGATTGTCACCAGTGATTTTATTTATGTTAACAGTGCATGTCACTACAAATAATGATGGTAGCGAAATTAAGTTTTGTTTATTCTACCTAATATAAAGTATATACACAAAACAAAGTAAACATCTGCTGAATTTGATATTAAGCAGCAAAATATTTCAAAACATAAAAATGTGAAACATAACATGAATACTCTCCATTGTCACTTGAAAACATTGGTCTTGGTAGGCAGTTTATTAGATGCTGAAATAGTGGTCTTGGTATGGTGTGCTTAATATTATTGTATGCAAAATTTAAAAACACAAAAGAGGGTACAATCAATATTGAAAAAGTAACATCTGTCACAGAAAATAGTAATTTATAAATATCAAAAGGAATATTATTCTGTACTTAAAATGTTAAACTTACTGTTAACAATAATTTAAAATGGTGATCAGGATGAGTCCAACAACTTAGTCCTTGAGCTTTCTTATTGGTCATAGTAAAAAGAAATTGTAGTCTTTCAAGTTTGTTGGTCGCATTGGGATTCTTGGAATGTATCAACAGATTCCACACAATACAAAATATATATACAAAACAAAGTAAAGCATAGTATAGGGTTAGTTGTGTCCTCTAATTATCAACCAACTATTGCTAAAAAGAGAAAAGCACTGGAAATGTTTCTTATGATGTATCAATATTGAATTGTTCTCATGAAACACAAATCGAAATAGTGATAGTTATTTGGCGCTTATAAGAAACAGGTATCAGGGATTTTGGTGTATCAGATGTTTTTACAGTGAACTTAACTTTCAAGAAACAAATTGGTATGCAATGACATAGGCTAAGAATCTTAGACAAAATATATTCAAATGAAAAAAAATGTTGAACACTTATAACTTTGTATGGACTCTCAAAAACATTTGTAAAAAATGTGTAAACAAATGTAAAAAAAAATGATCCGCTCTACTTGATGACATCAAGCACAGTAATATTTTAGTGAAGACAATATGAAATTGATGTTCAGTGATTAGTTTGGATGAATGAGAAAATGTAATTGTTTGATGCATAAAAATAACTCATTTGCTGTATTTAATATTAAGCAGCAAAATATAGTGATTTGAATATTTAGGAAAACATCAAACCAGATTATGTAAAAAAAAAAAGATGAAATTAGAAAATATATATTTTATGCTTATGAGTTTTGCCAATTAAAATTTTGTGGCAGAAATTGGGTGATTACCAAGTAATTTTATTTTGGTAAAATTCTTCAATTATTTCAATGTTTATTATAATTTCTAATTAGTGACTTGTTATCATCAAAATCCGCCCCAAAGAGTGTCCTTTCTTTTATTAGGTATCAGAATAGGTATCCAGATTTCTACTTCTATACAAATGTGATATTGTAGTACAGTAAATGTCAAATTGTTTTTCAAGTATTAGTTTGTAACGTTTGTACTGACTTCATCAGATGTCATGTAAGGAACTGAATTCTATTTAAGACTTTATCTGAAGTGTTTTTATTTTGGTAGATCATGTGTGATTACACTGTAGTAATTGCGCTGATAGCATGTTAACTACAAATGACAAAAGATAAATCAATTTCTGATTCAGCTACACAATATAAACTAAAGGAAATCAAATTTGCAAAATAAAAGAAAAATGTAGTTATGGGTTAGTTTGGAGTTAGAATAAAAAGCCAACAAAACAGTTAGTTTATATTGTGTAGACTGTTTAATTAACTTTGTTCATTTCTGATAGTATTGAGAGTGGTCAATGAAAATCTTAATTTCTGACAAAATACTGTAATTTTCTTGGATACCCATTCGTAAAAAGTACCTTTTTTGTGAAAAAAAAAAAACACTCCCCAGATCACCTTCACCACCTAAAACACAAAAACAAAAATATCTTTATTCTTCAAATATTGTGGTTGACTGGAGGACGGGCTGAGCACTCCCAAAAAGGTAGGAGCCGGGGAACTTCTCCTCCCAGAAAGGGGGCCCGGGAAGGCTTCCCTGTCCCCATATTTTTTTTTTTTTGTGTAAGGTTGATCTCTTTCGGAATGGAGTAAGCAGAACCGACAGGGGGGGGGGTCAATCAACCATACAAAAGGATATCTATCTCTTAGTTGAAAGAGGGAAGGTCTCCCTGTCCTCCCATACCCCTTCTGAGAGAAGTTTCCCCAGCTCTCAGCTTTGGGGTGGGGGGGGTAGGAGGGCTTAGCCCGCCCTCAAGGCAAATAGTCTGACTGTCTGCCTTATATAAAAAGGCGATTTTAGCTGGTCAGGTGGTATGACCTGCATTGACTATTTTTCCTCCACCTGTTGACCTTCCTTAATATTTATTTTTAATAATAAACACATTTTATTTTAATATTAATATTTATTTGTAATAATAAACACATTATATTATTTTAAATATTAATATTTATTTTTAATAATAAACACATATTATTTTAAATATTAATATTTATTTATAATAATAAACACATTTTATTCTACTTTAAATATTAATATTTATTTTTAATAATAAAAACAATTTTAATATGTATTTTTTAATAATAAACACATTTTTATTTTAATAATTATTTTTAATACTAACTCATTTTATTATTGTAAATGTTAATATTTATTTTTAATAATTATTGTTATTTAATAATAATATCTTCTATTTTTTTACTGTTTATGTCTAACTTTTATCGACTTTTTCTTTTTTAATTGGACTTTTTTTGTATTTATTAACTGTTTTATTCTTTATGGACTCTTTTTCGAACATCGAAATTTTAAAATTAGTTTTATTTAAAAAAAAAAAAAGAACGAATAAAAAAAAAAACTGCGAATAAAATATATAAAACTCGTAAAAGTGGGTTGTTTATTTTCCTTATGAAATATACTTTCAAAATAAACTATTACAGTCGTTAAAAACATAATAGAAGTATTATTTTTTATTTTTTAAAAACAATGTTTACAAAATGTCTAAGCGCGTTTCTCTCGATGGCTTTTAATAATAAAAATGTGGAAACCTTTAAACTGTCGAATATGATTTTTAGGTAATTTAAAAAGAAAATGCTATGGACTGTTTTTCGAACATCGAAATTTTAAATTTTAAAATTAGTTTTATTTAAAAAAAAAAAAAAAAAGACGGTGTTGTTTTTTTAATCGAATTCTAAACTCAACAAACTTTTAGACATAATGGACTGTTTGTCAAACATCGAAAATTTTAAAAATAACGTTTTATGTACTATTCTAGAGTTATCGAATCTATAAAGTCTATTTTTTTATATGCTAGTGCAGAGAGTGATCCGTGCTAGATTAAGAATGGCTTTTAATAATAAAAATGTGGAAACCTTTAAACTGTCGAATATGATTTTTAGCATACTGTAATTTTCGTGTACATAAGCGTCCTCATGGAAACGAAATATTTTTACAAAAAAATAGTAGCATTGAGTTAAATAAATAACTGTTGCCAGAATTTATCGAATTTTTATTTTTTAATAGCGTTTTCTTAAAACGAATAGAAAAATAATTTCCCATGAAAAAAAAAAGAAAATGCTATTAAAAAGTATAAAAAAAATTTAAAAAAAAAAAAAAAATTCTGTAAACATTGAAAAAAAAATATTTGTACCCAAAAAGTATTAGCATATAAGTTAAATGGTACTCCTGCAGTATTTTACCCACCGATTTCACGATCTTAGCCGAGCGTTGACGAACGCTTTCGGCGTTAACGCCGACGAAAGCCGAGAATTCGGAGCTCTACGGTGCAAGAACGCTAAAAGTATGTGAATAGCAACAACATTACAAGGAAAAGATATTACACACACACACAACAAAATGGATAAAATTAATACAAAAAATTTGGATAAAATAAATCACAAACACTTACCGTAAGTTTATTTTTAAAGTAAAATAAATTTATTTTGTTGAATATTTTTTTTTTTTTTGGTTCATTTTGTTTTCCGATAGCTTTTTTTGGGGGGGGGGTAAGCAACAGTAATAAACACTTCAATGTTTTTTTTTGTTTGTTTGTTTTTGACAAAACGTTATTAAACAGTAACAACAATGTTTTTTTTTTGTTTGTTTTTTTTTCAGTAATGTTTGTGGGGGGGGGGACAACAATTACTGTTTATCTTTAGTTCCGACTGGAAGATTTTCTACTGACTGTAGAGAGGCAAAGTAGGGAGCAAAGGGTTTTCAGAGGATGTGGAAAGAAGAAGCTCCTTCCCAAACCGGGTAGCCTTCCGCGATTTGATTTATTATGGAGACAAAAGGGTTGTGTCCAAATTTTTGTCTCCACATAAATTCGCATAAATATGTTTACAACAGCTCCCGGTTTTTTTTTTTTTTGTTTTTTTTTTATCGCTAAATTAAATAGCTGAAATGAAAGGCTGTGTATTTTTACTTTGAACAATAAAATAACTGAAATGAAACGCTATGTGTGTAATTTCAATGAAAATTATTCGTCTGCTGCGCGTTCGTTTGAAGCGCCCTGATTGGCTGATAGAGTGTCGTACCGCTCGCCATGTTCCGGCGTTTTCCGACGGATGTCGATCAACGCTCGGCTAAGATCGTGAAATCGGTGGGTAAAATACTGCAGGAGTACCAGTTAAATAAATAACTGTTGTACGTACGTAAAATAAGAAACACACCGAATGGTTTGAAAATGAAAGTGTGTGAGAGAGAGGGGGGGGGGAGAGAAAGCGGTGTATATTGAAGTTAGTTCCTAACCAAAAGCGGTGCATTCGCCATTAGTGGACGTTGACGTCACGTCACGTGACATGACTAAGCGTTTTCAAACGAATAGAAAAATAGAAAGAGGGTGATAGAGAAAGTGAGAGAGAGCGAGAGTAAGTGTGAGAGAGAGAGACGGTGTTGGTTTTACTCCCCCCCCTTCCAGCTTAAGAGGTATGAGGTCACGTGGTAATATACAAAATGGCTAATTATTTTACATTACATAAATATTACGATATTTTTATAATCGTCTAATATTTTGAAAGGTGAATTTTTTTATTCCCGTACATTTTTTCCTGACATTTTTCGTTAAAACTCTTGTATAAATAATATTTTTAACCAGGTAATAACGATGGAAACATTGGCATAAAGTAAAAAAAAAGATATAACTGAGCCGAAGAGAAAAATGCAAAAGTATCGGAGAAAGATTTTTTTATTAACAATTGTTCGCCATTAGTGGACGTTGACGTCACGTCACGTGACATGACTAAGTTTTTTTTTTTTTACGTATGAATTACATTGGATCATTCAAGAATTACGTAATAAAAAGCATTACAATGACAGTTTTTTTTGGGACCCCCTTCGAGATAACTGATACGTTTACCCCTTTCTCCTCGTCCGTTTGACGTGAAATTTCGATATTTGTCATCCGGGATAGGGGGCTTCGATATGATACCAAATTTATCAAGTCTGGTTGTGTCTTTCAAAAGTTTTAGCGTTACAAACAAACATACAAACTCACAGACGTTTGCCTTTTATATATATAGAAGAAGACTAGCAGGGCTACCCGGCGTTGCCCGGGACCGTAACAACAATGTAAAAACAAAAGCAGATATTGAACATATGTTTTATTCTTAGGGGAGAGGAATCTTTCAGGGTGAGAAAGAGAGAGAGAAGATAAAGAGTGTGAGAGAGAGGCCGAAGAGAAAGTTGTTCCATCCTCTTTCCCAAATTTGACTACTGTTCACGTTTGAACTCTCATCGTCGAGTTGATCCTCGAGTTGCCTATTGGCCTTGATAAGTGCTAATATAGAGAGAAGAGAAACAGGGGTAGAGAGAGAGAAGATAAAGAGTGTGAGAGAGAGGCAGAAGAGAAAGTTGTTCCATCCTCTTTCCCAAATTTGAATACTGTGCACGTTTGAACTCTCATCGTCGAGTTGATCCTCGAGTTGCCTATTGACCTTGATAAGTGCTAATATAGAGAGAAGAGAAACAGGGTGAGAGAGAGAGAGAGAAGATAAAGAGTGTGAGAGAGAGGCAGAACAGAAAGTTGTTCCATCCTCTTTCCCAAATTTGAATACTGTGCACGTTTGAACTCTCATCGTCGAGTTGATCCTCGAGTTGCCTATTGGCCTTGAAAAGTGCTAATATAGAGAGAAGAGAAACAGGGTGAGAGAGAGAGAGAAGATAAAGAGTGTGAAAGAGTGTTGTACATATTTTCAATAGGATAGAAAATACTTATATAATTATTTCGGGAAATCTAACTTAAGAATACCTAGAGGAATTTATGGCGTATTTCTTTTTATGGACGTCTTACACGAACACACCGATAATATTATTGTACTCTATCGCGTATTATTTCTTTTTCAACTCGAGGAAATCGTTTTTTTTTTGCATGTGTAGTGAGACTCCTGTATTCTTAGAAGAATGCCAACGAACCAATGCATGCGATGTTGTTTCAACCCAAAGCTTCCTCTTTTAATTTTCCTACACTAACAACGCCCGTTTACTTCATTCATGTGTTTTGATCCCACAACACGCTATTCTCTTCAACCCCTCTTCTATCTTCTTAAAATAATTAAAAAAATATTAAGCTAAAATAAAAGGAAACGACCATTCTGTTTTATTTTTACGAAGACAGAATTATTTAGTAATTGTAGAAATCTAATTTCATTAGTTTAATAACTTTTTTATTTTACTCAAACTCTTTAGTTTTATCCATTGAGTAATTATTAACGCTTTTCAGATTCCTTTCTTACTAATTATTTAAGTAAATGTATTACACATATGCTATATATATATAAGAGTATCAACAACACACAAATTCACGAGGATAAGGTTTGTTATAACACAATAAGTAATCCAGTCAATGCCACAGTTTTGTGCAACTTTAATTACAACGTGAGTGCAGAGCTATTGACATAGCGACTTCCATCTTGAGCTATATTTAATGGCTAATATTCCCGTACCAACGAAAATCACGAATAGCGATGAGACCAGATGGATAGTATCATATTGCTGACTGGCGTCTCAGGATTCAATCCAGGGATGTATTCTCGGTGCAATAGTTCATATTTGGTGACGTATGGTCATGGATTTGATACCGGATACCGTAATGTTCCAGAAAAAGAAATAGCAAGAGACACAAGAACAGAGATAATAGTGTGCAAAATATCATAAACCGGGTAAAGACGGGCAGAGACAGCTAGTTTTTGTATAAATAAAAGAAATAAATTTATCATCGCTTATACGAACCAACGTAGTTTCATCAGAAAAATTGTATGTTGAAAGGGTCAATCGATCTCTTGAGAATGAACCAAGATTTAGTGAGCAAGTTTTTCATTCCCGGCAAGCATTTATCTATGAAAATCAGACGTTTATAGTTACGAATGAACCAAAGAACATAATTTATCTCCATAATTCCTTGGTGCAATTATATATGCGCAGTTTAATAACACAAAGCGTAAGAATAAAAAAAAACCAAAACAAAACAAAAAAACAGACTAGAACATTAAGATTATTCATATAAAGTAAGACATTGTCTTTGTTATTTATGGATATCTTTTGTTAACGCTAATCTCACGATATTATAACTACAATTCTCTTATAAGTAGTTAATATCACAATTGGATTTTAAGTAAAATTTTACTTGAGTAAAGTTATGTTTGATCTTGGTATAGGTTTTTGTTTTCAATTTAATCTCTGGTAAGCGATAATTGTTTAGATAATTAGACTCTAGAGAATGTCGAACTCTGGAACCTGGAAGGAATTTCAAACTGAACTTTTTATTTAATGCACGGCAATATATTGTTCCAATTACGTCAGCCATAACAGAACAAGAATTATCTACTTCTGTGGATTAAATAAACGTCCAGTTTGAAGGTCATTGATTCGACCTAAAGATTTTCAAGTTCGATGAGAAAGTTTAAAGATAAAAAAGAACCACCCGAAGAAAGTCAGAATTTACGTACGTCAAAATACTATGAATGCATACATTGAGAGAACTCGTTATGAACTGAAATTTAAATTCTATATCTGTTAATTCATTTGTTTACACTGAATTAGTTTATTTTAGTGTTGTACGCTCCTGAAATCTCCAAAGTGAAAAGCAAAAATGTCGTTCCTTTACAGCAGTGCACAAGTGCTGAAACTTAAAATTAAGACGCCATTTTTTAATGTTTAATTAATGTTTTAATGGAGCGTATGCCAATCTGATTATTTTTACTCAAATGATGGTTAAAGTAAAAAATGTAAGTTTGGGGTCAGTTTTTATCACATTGAGCCCGAACTATCCTGCTTTGACTAAACCTGATTAAAACAACATAAATGTAAAATCAACCTACAATTACATAATTACGCCAGCATAATACATTACCGGCGTTTTTGCAGTATTTAGCCTCCATTCGTTTGGACCTTTTTTGTAGCCATTTTTTCTTTTGTCTGGTACAATTACTAATCGTGTCGGGAAAGACATCCGTTTTCTTTTTCTTTGAAATACTTAGATTTTAAAGGAGAGGAAAAGTTTCCGATATAAATTTAACGCAGTGTGATTTTTATAAAGGAAACTAATCTAAAATAAAAGAAAAAGAAAAGAATAGTACGGGAATTCTCTCGTGACATGATCGGTAATTGTACATTAAATAAAGATAAAAAAGTTGTCAGAATAAAAAAGTGCGTGATCTGTTTACATTCAATTTATCTAAGAAACTGATCTCTTTTCTAAAATTTAAGAAAACGGAAATTCTCTAACAACATAGAAGCTAAGTGTATATAGAGAAAAAAAAGGACCCAACAAGTGGTGACTGAATACTGTAAAAAGCTTTACATTACCTATAATGGTACATTGACATTAAAAAATCTAAGTACAACTATCTCTTACTATAACAAAGCCAAGTTAATAGACGTTTGTTTCCCTAAAACATTTTGTCTGCATATTTAATCACAAAAACTACATATATTTTTTTAACTTTGGAGTTTCAGTTCAGTTTACTTCAATTTTAAATGTTTTTATTGACTGTAATTTGCAATTAACTTATCGAATGACGCATCGCTTACTAAACTTCTACCATTCTTCATGTATGTGGTTTGATATCCTATGTTTTTTTTTAAACAGTATCTATAACTTTCTCTTCTGTAATTCGCTGTTTATTAAAAGTCAGAAGTAATAAAGAAAAGAAAGAATAAAATAAAATGAAATAGGCAGTTATAAACAAAATGAAATGTCACCACAGGTAGAAATACTAGTGAATTATATTTGATTTATATAACGAAATAAAGTGCGGTTTAACATTAATGATCTTCCAAATTAAATCCTTACATCATTTGTAGATATTTATGCTGATGACACTACCATTCATGGTAGCACATCTAAGATAGTAAACGACCAAGTTCTCTCCGATTCTCTCTCCTCTGTTCTTGAGCATGTGGTACAATGGGGAAAGGAGTGGCTGGTTACTTTTAATGCATCTAAAACCAAGCTTTTATCTTTACATCATCAACATTCTGATCCACATCTGGCATCAATTGAAATGAATGGCTCTCGTTTTCAGGAGGCTTCAAGTTTTCACAAGTTTCTGGATTAACCGTTACTCCTGATCTTAAATGGAATACGTACATCAAATCTGTTGCCAAGGTCGCTGGAAAAATGGTGGGATCTTTCTATCGATCCAGTAGATATCTCACTGCTGATGCAATTCTCTATCTATATAAGAGCCAGGTACGTCCAAGGATGGAATACTGTTGCCACATCTGGACAGGAGCTGCTAGAAAGGACTTGTCCTGTCTTGATAGAGTTCAAAATATACTTCGTAGTCTCGTAGGAGATGTCCTTTTCTCTTCCCTACAACCTCTATCTCACAGAAGAGATGTTGCGAGTTTGTCTCTGATGTATCGTTATTTTCATGGAAAGTGTTCGACTGAGCTTCAGTGTATGGTCCCCCCTCGCCAAACTTTCACAAGAAACACTCATCTAGTTGAAAACACTATCAATAATTCCCTCTACTCTTTATTTGTGCCAAAACCTAAACGTAGATTCCATGAACAAAGCTTCTTTCTTAGAACTGCACGCCTGTGGAATTGTCTTCCGTTTTCCTGCTTTCCGGCTGACTACAATATAGTTGTCTTCAAGTCTAACGTAAACAAGTTCTTGATGAGCCGTTCCATATAAGTTAACAAATTTACCAAATTTCCATTACTAATGATTACTATATTGTCCAATTTCTACTGTACACTCTTTAACCCTTATCCTAGAGTGGCCTCTTGGCCTTGATAATCTGGTGATTTCTGTGTAAAAAAATTCCTAGGGATACTAAAAAAGTGCAGATTTAGCACTTACATAATCGCTAAAAAATTCACAAATACAAAAGTGGATTTAACTATATAACAGCGAAACATAAACAAGGGACCGTAACTCAAATTGCGAAAAAGGAAAACGGCGAGGACCAGCTGTTTACTTTTTAGTTGTTTCAGAGATTTATAAACAGAACAGCTATTAAATCCATGGCTCTCAATAACCAATGTAATTAACTAGGCTCTAGTCCATCACCTTACAGATGCTAAACTTCTGACCGACCAACAATATGGATTTAGGCAAGCCCGTTCCACAGCAGACATCCTAAACTGTAATCTCTGAGCGTATATACCATTCACTTAACAAAGCAGGGGAGGGTAGAGCGGTAGCTCTAGACATATCTAAGGCTTTTGACAGGGTATGGCATGAAGGTCTTCTCAGGGAAATCAGATCATACGGTATCACTGGAAGAATACTTAACATAATTAAATCATTCTTAGATAAGAGAAAAATCCAGGTTGTCCTCGATTGTCGTACATCTAAACAATATGATATAAATGCGGAAGTGCCTCAGGGGTCTATCCTGTGACCTCTAATATTCCTAATATTCATAAATGACTTCCCTGACAAAATTATCTCTGAGATGAGTATGTATGCTGATGACACCACGCTCTATAACAGACACGACAGGAAAACAAATGAACACATATCTAAAGAAATGGCAGAAACACTAAAGGATGACCTCCAGTCTGTAGTGGAATGGGGACAAAAATGGATGGTCACACTCAATGCTGCCAAGACTAAACTTGTTTCCTTCAATACCTACAAGAAACCTTCTCTACTAGCAATGGCCAAAGACTCTTTATCTGAAAGCATATCTTTTAAACTCTTCGGCCTAACGTTCACAGGAAACATGAGTTGGAACAATTACATTGAGAACATTGCCAGGACCGCCGCGAAAAAGGTAGGTTCTCTCTACCGTGCTAGAAAGCTTCTTACGCCCAAAAGTATCCGAAAGCACCATTCACCCATATATGGAGTATTGTTGTCATATTTGGGCTGGTGCATTTGCTACTAGTCTCTCACTCCTAGACAAGGTTCAAAAGGGAGTCGCCAGCCTAATAGGTCCTGAACTGTCATCTAAGCTTCAGCCTCTGTCCCATAGACGAAATGTAGCATCCCTCTGCCTGTTCTACAAGTACTTTAAAGGTGAATGTTCCGACGAACTGCAAGCACTTGTATCCCCTCTACGTAAATACCCCCGACAAATCCGACAAGCAACAAAATCCCACCCCTTCACAGTTGAGATCTGTAGATGTAAGAGAGCCTTCTACTCCGGTAGTTTCTTCCCCAGAACCGCTAGACTTTGGAGTTCCCTTCCAGATTCCTGCTACCCCAACTGTACTGACATGCAGAAGTTTAAGTGTAACGTGAACCGACATCTTGCTGCCCAACTCCCCACATAATACCCCTGTAGCCCGTGTCCCTAATAGTAGCCCCCTACATCAAAGTGGCAATGTGCCTTGTTTGGGGTGAAAATGTAATAAAAGAATTAGTTATGATCTCATTAATATATATACAGTGACACGCAAAAGTATTGGATACATTACATTTTTCTTCATAACTTTTATTAGGGTTCAAGATTTTACCTAAAATTTGGTCAGTATATTCCTATTACTATTCTAACTAATATTTGGGGTAGTAATTACAACATTAAAGTTTAGAAAGTTTATATTAAAGGAAAAATATAAATCAACTAACCCAAAAGTATTGGATACATTGATTTAATATTTAGTTCCATAGCCGTTATTGCGTTCAACAAGTTCCAATCGCTTTCCATAGTTGCACAACTGGTTTTGCAAAGATATGGAGGTATTTTGCGCAATGAAAAAAAAAAACCCATACTATAATCGAACCCCGCCAAATTTACTGTAGGCATGGTGTTCTTTTTGTTATAGGCAGTGCCATTTTTACGCTATACATGTGTTGCTGTGTTTCTTCCAAAGATTTCGATTTTTGTTTCGTCTGACCAGATTACCTTGTTCCAAAATTCCTGGGGTTGTTCCCCATATGTTTCAACATAATTCAAACGTGATCGGACATGTATAAGCTTCAATAATTGAACTTTTCTTGGGGACCTGGATACAAAACCTGCACGATTTAGAACTCTGCTAATTGTATCCTTGCTCATATTAATCCCAGCTTCTCTGAGGTCGGTTTGAATTTCACCACGAGTAAGAAAAGGTTTTTTTTGTACTTTTCTGCTTACCCACCTTAATTTTTTTTCGTTTAATTTCCTTGGCCGACCACATCTTGGAAGATTTGCAACAGCTTCATCAGGGTTTTTAAACATTCTAATAACGTTTTCAACTGTACTGTGGTAGATTAAGCTCCCTTGATATTATTCCATACTCTTTTCCTTCTTTGTGCTTATCAATGATTTCTTGACGAATGTCTATTGACAACTCTTTAGTTTTAGGCGTATATATATATATATATATATATATATATATATATATATATATATATATATATATATATATATATATATATATATATATATATACTAGCATGGGTTGCCCGGGTGTTTGGAGGTGTATGTTGAAAAAAAGTGGTAGAGGGAAGGCAGGCTCGAACCCGTATAGCAAAGGAGGAAAAGAACGGGAGAAAACCTGACGTCTTTGCTGTTACGACCACCACCAAACCGGAAGTTACGTAAGTTTTGATTAAGGCTAGACAATCGAAAGGAGAGGATGACCTTCGAAAATATCGACGAAAAAAGCGACCCACCCTGTAGAAAAGTGCCCAGTTGTAAAATGAAAGTGAAGATATTAAAGTTTTCAGCCAATGTTTCGATATTTGTCGTCTGAAAGGTCGAACTTCAAAACGATACTGATCTTGTGAAAATCCGTTGCCTCTGTCGAAAGTTTTAGGCAGACATACATACATACATACATTTATACATTGGTAACTCAAATTTTCGACCCAAACCGATTAAAAAGCTTGCCCTATCTCTGAATACCCTTTATGTAACCTTTCAAATGTTTAGACCAAAAATTATCTGAGTAATTTTGTAGAGACTGAAGCGGTCAATTTTTTTAAACTTTGACCCCTATTATGTTTACTCAACATTTAGTGTTTTGGGCTCTGATCAAGTTATTAACTTAGATCCATGTCCAAGGAACCTACATGTAAAATTGCAAGTGTGTAGACCCAAAATTGTTGGAGGAGTTTGGTAGAGTTCTCAAAGGTGAAATCATTGAAC
Organism: Euprymna scolopes; assembly: GCF_053919585.1. Taxonomy (NCBI): domain Eukaryota; kingdom Metazoa; phylum Mollusca; class Cephalopoda; order Sepiida; family Sepiolidae; genus Euprymna; species Euprymna scolopes. The sequence goes on from NC_136494.1 coordinate 59,163,981, forward strand.
TTTGACCCCTTAACAGCCAAATTTCTGGCCAGAAACCGATTACAAAGATTTTCCTAAATCTCACTACCCTGTATGAATGAAAATGGACAGAGTTATTGTCCAGGGAAATGTTCACAGACAGACACACAGACACTTTCACTTATATATATATATATATATATATATATATATATATATATATATATATATATATAGAGAGAGAGAGAGAGAGAGAGAGAGAGATAGAGAATAAATGACAAAAACTATATTCCAAAATTCATTATGTTGACCATCTTATAATTTATTCCTTTAATTCAGTTATACAATTCTTGACAGTATCTGTTTCGTAGCGCAAAATCAATCATTTAATTATTATATCAATCAGTGAATCTATCATGCCCTTAAGTTATCAGAAGAAATAGCAACAATCAATCCGTCAAAAGGAAATGAAGTGTGATTTGACATGATTAAAATCCGAAAATTTGAAGAGAAGCTGCATATACCTTTAATATATTTCCATTACGCCATTTTAAATTTCATCAAACAAAGTTATTAAACGCAACTTTTCGTACTAACAATTTATATTAATTTATGAATCTTCTACCAAAATGTTCTATTTAATAATTAGTAAATTTATTTATTCTAATTTGTGTATATGTACTTATAAAAACAACATCAATAAATTATAAACTATTATACATGTTTGTATATACGAAACTAAACGATTTATCTTTACGGTTATCATAAATAATCAATTGATTTGAATTGAAAACCATACATAATTCGATTCTATTGACTATTATAATCAAGCTTACTATTATTCCAGTTATATTTCTACGAATAATTCAATTTAAAACCTATACTTACATTAGGTTAAATTTAAAAATTTTCTGAAAACTCCTTTGTTTATCGTAATTGTAAATAGTTTAGATTAATTTAATTAAAGTCAGATAGAGTTATCTCCCTTGGATAAAAACTAGCGATATATTAACTTTTCTAATATTTATTTTTTAACATTCATACTATAAACATTCTCAGCCCATAGTCATCCATATTCAACTAATAAGTAATTTTAATATAGTTCCAATGTCTTTCACTTAATATTATTAAAAAATTTAATCGATTTATATTTTAAATTAATTCGCTAATCTGTCCAATATAAAATGTTAATATTAAAAATTATTTCAATCGATAGTCAGAAGTTATTAAGCTATACTTTGTTTCTGCTAATGTGTAATTGTAAATTAATTGGTTACTTACATTTACATTAATTTTAATTTATTTTTATATATTTATTTATATTATTTATAATCAATATCACCACCATCACTATTATTTATTTTGAAAGTAATATTCTTAATTTTTACATTTCACATACTTTAACCAGTTCAACATTCGACAATCTAGTATTAATAAATATTTTACGAACTTTTTACTTATTTAAGTATAATTTTAGTTTAACATTGGATATATTCTAATTCTCTAATAATTACGTTTCAGAGTTTCCTAATCTGATAACATTTTATTTTAGTTATAATTAAATGAATGCATATTTAAGTAAAAACTAATTCTAATTTTAATTTAAGTTAATTACGATCTATAAATATTGTTTAGACCTAAAATTATAGACCATGTCCAACTCCGATTTTTCTTATACTTTACCCCCCCCCATCCTATGTACTTTAATTAAGTTTTTGCTCCTTTAAATTTAACTAATAATTCAGAGATGAATTTATAGACATTAAGTTAATGAACATATATGGTAAAAATATATAGTTTATCTTAATAGATGTTCAATAGATATATTTTATTATAACTATAACATTGCTTTTTACATTCATTCTAACAATTAAACCATTTGGCTCATACATTTGAAACTGCTTACCAATCAATTAATAATCACTTGGTGCGTCATATATTTTATTTTTAGATCAATATTTGGAATCTGATTACTATAAATACATTTGTAATATTATGATTGTTACCAATTTGCTTTTCCGATTCATAAACTACCTTACTTAGCAAACTCAACTTTAACATATATAAACATTACTATCAAACTATAAGTAATAATATAATGATCCATTACTATTCCCTACACTTATTTAATATTTAATTCTTCTTCTACACCTAATTGTATAATATAGATGTACGCTCTTTTTTATCACTCTACAGTTAAGTACTATGTTATGTGAAATATATTAACATACTTACCTTCATTGTTCATATTAAATATTAATTTAGATATATCTTGCCATCCTAAATGCTATCATTATATTAATTTGGCTAATTATATTAATATAAAGTATTTAACTCCATAGAGAGAGAAAATACTTAAATTATGCTACTATATATATATATATATGCGAGAGTAGGAAAAGTTTAATTTTGGATTTTGTCTTCCTATTTATTTAATTGGCTTTGCAAACTCACTTTTCCCCGATTTAAACAATCTTCCCAGAGCTCAATAGGTGATTCAACGGGCACCATTTTTCCTAGTTAAATTATATGCATACAGCGGGCAGTCGCTGATTTAATAGTTACCGCCGCTGCGTTGCATTAATATTCATCACAACGTATTGTTAATATCTGTTATATGTCAGAGTTGGCCCCACGAACTGCCGCCTTTGCGCAATTGCTTCTTGATTAAATAAGACGCCCCGTGAGACATTGACTGATGCAGAGCGTCTCGTTTTCGATTATTCGAGGCAATACATTTGCTATTGTTGCTACCGGAAGGGAATATGAGCTAGCCAGAAAAGCTGTTTGAGGTTTAAAAGTTACGGGTTGTTCGCGACTGACGTTTTATAAAAAAACGAATCTCGATAAAATCGATTTCCATTGGCGAACTTACTTTCATTTTTCGTTTCAGCAGCAAAGAAAGATGGTTCAGTGGTTAACGACACGAACTGACAACTTGGTTGTGCCAAGTTCGAATCCAGGTCGTTCCTCAGAAACACGTTCACTTAGCGATATTGACAACCTTCACATGGTTCATCTCGTAAGAAAACGATGTCTTTGTAGAAAAGAATTCTTAATAAAAAGATATCGGGGAAACGGATGCCAATAAAATATCATCGTGAGCGAAGAAGAGTTCGGACTTGAATCGGCCATGCAGAAGCAGTTGATTTAGTTTGCTTTGACGTTTTATGACATATCCATTTACATTATTTAACACCGAGGCACAATGCACATGGTTATCTACTTTATTCTGTCACTTCATGGGCTCTTCCTGACACTATAAATAGTCGTAGCAGTGAGAAGTTATTTATCTCTCATCTATGGCAGGATGATGTGACACAAGGGTTGGAAAGTGAAATTTGAAAAGTCAGTACCATAGAGGAAAAAGATTCTGGTCCGCAAATAAAGAAGAAAAATACCTAAACAATCTTGTCGGCATTCCCTTGAATTTATTAGCAATAAACTAACTCCTTCTCAAAAGGAGAAGGTGAAGCTTAGGAATGTGGACCCCATAAAATAGCACAAGATCAGATACATGCCCCAGTCCACAGGAAACAAACCATCTCAACAATGGCCTCTGTTGGCTTTGGTGCCGAAGGAAACTCTTGGTTGATGGCTAAAAAAAAAAAAAAAAAATGAGAATCGCTAGGACGAATGTAGAAGCAGTATCTGGTTAGTTGGTTGTTTTGTTTTACGGCATATCAACCCTTTTCAGGTTATTTAATGCCGAATCTGGTGATTTTGAAGAACGATTTTTTTTAATATAGTATATTTGTTTTTTAAGTCGTAAACTATTTAACCCATAGTTGGGACCTTAACAGGTGCTACCACTCCGGGTCAGAGTGGACCTGGGAGCAATGGCAATTAAAGGGTGGCTCCACACTCCCTAAGGCCTGCAAGCTGGAGCCCTCACCATCGGATATAGTTTTAGGTCATATCCAGGACCGAAGCAGTATCTGGCAACACATCACTTTTATACTTTCTGTAAATGCACACTCATGTTGTCTACCTCTTCGTTGTCTTATTTCGTTAAGACCACCACAACATGTATACAATTAATTGTATACAGCTGAGTGCAAGTTGTTATTTTACTGACAAAATACAGTTAATATATTTTCCAAGATTATTAGTGTTTACTGGAACATGATAAAGGGTTTCACACAACACAGGTAGCGTAGTGCAATTAATATACCCGCACGTATGAGATTGTTAGAAATAAGAAACATTTGTTGATAACGGAAACGTTATTAAAAAACAACAGCAACAAAAAACAAAACAAAAGAAATAACAAACAAAAAATAAACAAAAAACAAAACAAAGCAAAAAAAAACAAAAACAAATGTTAAATTAGTTTTCCGTCAGAAGCTGCATAACGACGTAAACAACTTCCAGTCGCCTTTTGGATGATTTCAAGTGAGGATGACCGATCAAAGAGAAGACACCGTGTTAACACTTATATGCGTCAACCATAATAAACTGACACACATACATCTGCTTGGAAAAGAAAATGAACTTTGGATTAACCATTGCAATTAAGGATTAATGATAAAACATACATTAATAAAATACAAGAAAACGTACATATACGAAGAAATCTTTACAAAGTGACACATAAAAACACATATAAAACCATTATTTGATAATATAGATTATATCAAATAATAGTTTCTTTTTAGTAAAAAACTAATTTGTACAAACATATTTAGTTAAAAATGCCCAGTATTTACTAAATAGCAACTAACAAGACAAAAATAATAATTAACCTGTATCAACATCACCCATTGCAGCCATGAAGCTGAATAACATGGATGAAATCAAAGGACAAATACATCAAAGTACATAAATTTTAGACAGTCTTACGATTAGTTATTTTGCGATTCAAGTATTTAATTTTTAATATCATTTTTAAATTTGTGTAAATTATCGATTAATATTAATACGTAATAACTATTACGTAACAAAAATTTATATGTGTCTTGATAAACTATAAGGTTGTATAATGAAGTACCAACATGCATACAGCGATATGTCCTTGTGACGGAGAATTCATCTTTATGTGTGTACATGTCACTAAATGTCTATGGTGGCGCTTTACTATTTGAACCCAAGTTCTATTTATAACCTATTTGAGCCCGTTTCTTGATCAGAGTGTTCTTATGCAGGTGTGTATGTGTCATACATGTATTTTCGACATATCTTATTTTCACTGTGCCGTTGATCTTAGTCCATTTGGAATTTATCTGTTTTCGGAGCGGAAGCTGGAACCTGTTTGAACGAATATGCATTCACTCCAAAAACGTTGATTGTATTTAATATTATCTTTATCTCACTTTCAAGAATGCCGACGCAGATGAATACGGAAAGTGAGTTCTTTTTGTCATGTTGGGTTCTTCTTAATTCTATTAGTCTCCATTTTTTATCAACACATCTTCATCTCGCCAGTTAGCTAGATAAATAGATCGAGATGGACAGATAGCTAGATCGATAGGTAGATAAACAGATACAAAGTTAGATAGATAACACCAGCGCATTTATATTTGCCCTTTATCGCCCCCCACAACAGTAGAGTTACTGTCTTTAAGAGTATAGCTGAGAAAATTGACCACATCCTGTCCGCTCATCCTTCGGTTAACATTCTTCGGGACAAGATCAAAGTGTAGTATCTGTTCTTCAGATGCTGCACTTCAATTTCTTGTTCTCTATCAGTGGAGGAGAAATCCTTCACGACTGAGAAAATTTTTATTTTTGTTCCTTTTCTCCACGTTAAAAAACGACCCTGGTGTCTAACTCTGTCCCGTGGGGAGGCATTGTAAATAGGAACATTCACATTTGTGGTGACTTCAATGTCCACAATGAGGAATGACTGACCCACCCAAACAAGACAGATGACGAGGGGAGCTTCTGCCATGATTTCGCCATTGCCTATGACCTCACTTAGATTGTTCACGAACCCACCCGTTTGCCCGATACTACCGGTCAGTATGCAAGTCTTCTAGACATTTTTATAACAACTTCTCTTGAGTTATGTTCATGTTCCGTTCTAGCTCCTCTAGGATCTTTCGACCACTCGGTTGTATCAGTTAATGAAATGTAATAAGTCTTCAGACCTACCTTTCCACCGTACTGTATATCGATACTCTATGGCTGACTGGGATAGCTTCTGTACATTTATATCTGATCTACCTCTGCATTCCATGTTTAAAGAGGATGTGTGCTCTATAGTATCAGACCTAACCGAATGGTTAATTGTAGGCATAGACCGATTCATACCATCCAAAAAATTCCCCCCCAAAAAACTAACAACCAGCCATGGTTCTCCCCAGAATGTGCTGCTGCCATCGCGCACAGAAATCACTTTTTCCATAGCTACCAACGTAATAGATGTACTGAGACTAAAACTGCCTTCAGGACTGCCAGCAACCACTGTAAGAGAGTAATAAAAAAATGCAAGAGAGCTATATGCTCAGTCCGTCAAATCCAAAGTAGCTGAGCAACGGCTTGGTTCCCTTACTTACAAAACTGTTTAAACATCGACTTAAAGAGAAGTGCTTCCCAACACCCTGGAAAGTCTCATCAGTATGCCCTGTATTTAAGAACTCAGGTGATAAGTTATCTACCTCTCAGTACAGACCAATAAGTCTCCTGTGTGTCATGAGTAAGTTACTAGAATCCATATTAAATAAAGAAGTAGTCAACTACCTCAGCAGAAATAACCTTCTTAGTGACGTGCAACATGGTTTCCGTTCTGCTAGATCTACATTATGATGTGCTAACGGTTATATCTCATAGGATTAGCGAATCTCTCGACAAAGGCTTCCTTTCTAGGGCAATTGCTCTTGACATATCAAAGGCCTTCGATAAGGTATGGCATAAGGGCCTACTTCACAAGATTTCCAGCTACGGTATAACTGGAAATGTTTTCTCAATTATTAAATCATTTCTCTCTGATAGGCTCATAAGAGTAGTGGTTGATGGGCAGAAATCAGAGCCTCACAGTATTAATGCTGGAGTCCCTCAGGGGTCCATCCTGGGCCCAAATCTTTTCCTGATCTACATCAATGATCCCCCAAAACACATACTTAAATCATTCGTTTACATCTATGCTGATAACACGACCATCTACGGCAACACATCAAAGGCTGTAAATGACAAAGTTCTCTCTCCTCTGATCTTGATCGCGTGGTTCACTGGGTGAAGAGGTGGTTGGTTACTTTTAATGCATCTAAAACCAAGCTCCTATCTTTACATCATCAACGCTCTGATCACCATCTGGCATCATTTGAAATGAATGGCTCTCGTCTTGAGGAGGCATCATGTTTTGACAAGTTTCTGGGATTGACCTTTCGTCCTGATCTGAAATGGAACACGTACATCAAGTATGTTGCCAAAGTCGCTGGAAAAATGGTAGGATCCTTCTACCGCCCCAGAAGATATTTCACTACTGATGCAATTCGCTATCTATATAAAAGCCAAGTACGTCCAAGGATGGAATACTGCTGCCATATCTGGGCAGGAGCTGCTAAACATAGCCTTTCCTGCCTTGACAGAGTACAAAATAGACTTCGTGGTTTAGTGGGGGATGCCCCTTTCTCTTCCCTACAACCTCTCTCCCACAGAAGAGACGTTGCGAATCTGTCTTTGTTTTATTGTTATTTCTATGGCAAGTGCTCGTCTGAGCTCCAATCTCTGGTCCCCCCTCGCCAATCTCTCACGATAAACAATCGTCTAGCTGAAACCACTGTCAATAATTTTCCCCACGTTATCTGTGCCCAAATCAAAACGTAGATTCCATGAACAAAGCTTCTTTCTTAGAAGTGCACGTCTTGATAAGTGGTGACTACCATGTAAAAAAAACAAAGAAAAAAACTAGATTGATGTAAAGATAATTAATTGTTCTACTTACTTCATAACAAAACAAATGCTACCTTTTCCATTTCTTTACTAAAATCAATAAATATTAATACATAAGCTTGTATTATTTAGATTATTCGGACTACTGTCCTCATTTTGTATATTATTATTACAACGTTTCGACTATTGTGACCCCCGCAAACTTTCTGCAGTTGTGTCTTGTGAAACTCGGGAATCTTTATGATGAACTCGGGAATCTATACGAATGTTTCGAACGGAAGACGTTATTTAATCGACGGGGTAGCCTGCTCTCGTTCCGTCAGCCTTGATTTACAGTTGTATTCCCAGTATTGGTGGTACCTCAACCTCTATAAATATCACTTCGAACAAATTATACTCACCACATTTATCTGAAAAATTACTTTAATGTTGTATCTTTCAGGCTACCTCAAAATTTGATTACCTTTTTTTTATCTTTCCCAGCAAAGAACCGCAGCCTACGGTGTATTTTGCAGTTTTCTAAGGAGTTTATCCTCTTTCTCATTAACAGAATTCCATAGAAATCAGAAAAGAAACTAATCTGAAACATTTACTGAATATTGTGAATGAGGGAAAACATACAAGTCGTATCGAAAAAATGTTTTATTCAATTAAAAAATACATTTGTGCATTATCTTCATGGCGTGTTGTTGTTGTTGTTGTTGTTGTTTTTGACATCCTTATATCCTAAGATAGAATGGAAACCTTTGTAAAGGGTGCATGCGTGATGAAGAGATTATACTGATGTAAGAGTTTCCTAATCTCTAACTGTAATTATCATTATCCGGTATTGTAGAAGCCCATTGGCAAGTTGAAACATGAGATGACAGAAAACAATAAGAGATAAGCGGGAAAGGACTGACGTTATTACAGAGTTAACCCCTCTTGGACTGTATTTGTTTTCAGATTTTAGCTGGTTTGTATTTTATTTTCTTTGGAATTTATTATTCATACAAGTTGGAAATTTGTTGATGTTTTCAACTCTATGAATCTTTCAACCTTCCGAATCTCATATTCTCAAAAAATAACTCCTCTAAGTATTGGTCAGACTCAACGCTGACTAATAGCTGGTTCAACAGGATTTAACAGTGACTATATTACGAGAGGCGTACAATAAATACCAACCTGAAGTATTCTACAAAAACGGTTTTAAAAGCTGCATTAAGAGATAGGAGCAATGCGTAACTTTGGATAGTTCTTATGTAGAGAAAGACTTATAACTTTATAAAGTTTCGTTGCTCTAGGGTAAGTGTGTTAGGGACATTACTTATTGAACGCCTCTCGTATGACAATTTATACTGTTTACTTTACATTAGTTTACACATAGCATGAAAATAACGACAATTCTACTTTATACATTTTAGGGTGGGAGCAAATGAGGTGTACGTGAACATAAGTAACATCATATAAATGAAAAACATTCCTGTAATTCTATATTTGTAACCTTCTCAGTTGTACACTTTAACGTTTCACGCTAATTGATAAGGATTTCTGTCTAATACTTCTCCAAGACGTCTATCTTTCATTAATATTGTTTATTTCTTGATTTCTACAATTTTCCAACTAAGATTAAAATGAATTAACACTGTATTTCCTTTTTCATTGATGTTAAGTGCAAACGTAGACCCAACGATATCTTTATATCTCTTGATTGAAACGAAATATCATACAATGGATGATCTAGTCTTGCAACATATATGGTTATTGGAGTCTATCACCATAACCCTACGCGGAGTTCTTGAATAAACCGGCAAATAAGCAGTTGGAACTACAAGTGTTTAAACACAGAATTGAGATTAAATATTTATCCTCGAAAATATAATTAATACGAGTATGTAGTAGCTAGTCCATTTTCTTTGGCACTGGCATCAGCTCACTTGCGGATTGATTAATACGTGGTTCGGTAAGAATACACTTGCATGTCTGCTATATATACGTGATATATACGGAGTGATATATACGTTGTTTTATAAGAACACTATGTGCGTAGGAAGCCAACTTCCGCTTCCGCCCAAACATTTCCTCGTGATTTATGAACAGTCACACTGTGAACTTCATGTTGACAAAACGCCATATACTCTTTCTGGCCTCTCGACAGAACTTTGGCGATAGGCAAGATAAAAGACCCGAACTTAATCCTGTTTTCATCTCTTTCTGAACCATTCTTTGTGTAAATGAAAAGGTTTGAATACAATTGATTTTAAATGTCAGAGAAGTTTGACCTTTTAACTAAAACTAGGTGACCCCCTTTCTTCATATGCAAAGAGGTCAGTAGAACGTATACACCTCTATTACAAAATGACGATTCCGACAACTTTTCTCTCTTTACAAATACGCGTTTTGAAGTTTGGACCTTCAATATTTTATATTAATTAATACTAGCAGGACCTGTGGAAATTCCACAACGGCATCTTTCATATGTACTATATTGCTTCTGGGGATTTTGTGGACGTTCAGCGTGGATGGAGACCCCGCGATATTATTGTAGCCCTTTTGTTAAAACTGTAAAAGTATTTATCTAAGTAATCTGGTTAATGTAATGTTAGAAATTATTTGGTTATCACGGTTTATCTTCAATATCCTTACAGGAGTCTGTGGCATATTACCATTGTATGGACGCCCGGCGCGAACGAAAACCTCACGATATCATTATACCATCTTTAGACAAAACAAATACTACTCTTGGATCCTAACCAAAAGACCCAAAAGATATATTTTACTTACACGTACGCCCCAAAAGCGATATCATTTTTATTTTATTTTATTTTTTACACTGCGTCTTCGGTGATCGGGAGAACCTATTTATTAAAAAGGAGGATAAAAGGCGATAACATACTACGAACATTAAATTAGCGTATCTATAGATTAATGTTCGTATTATGTTATCCCTTTCTATCCTTCGGTTTGATAAATAGTATCTTCCGATCGAATAATCTATAATCTGAAAACCGTGACACACGTACGTATGTACGTACGTTAAAGGTACTACGGTATATAGATTTTTATGTCAAGCTATTCCTCGTTTATAAAAAGCATCGACATTGCTAGAGTTTCAAAGGGGCCATATTGTAAATTGAGTCAGCATCAGTCACTGCAAATCTCGAGAATCCAGTTTTTACTGTTAATCAAATGATTGTCTAATTCACCAAAGAAGGAAAAGAATGTATATTACCTTTTCTAGGTCGGCATATCATCTGGCTGAAGTGTTCAATATCAATCATAGTGAGAGTATAGATGCCCTTATCTCTCTCTCCCCCTCTCTCTATCTTTCTCTCTCTTTGTCTCTCTCTCTCTCTCTCTCTCTCTCTATATATATATATATGTATATATGAAACACAATGGTAGAGATAAGAGAGAGAGAGAGAGAGAGAGAGAGAGAGAGAGAGAGAGAGAGAGAGAGAGAGAGAGAGGGTACATAACAGTAAGAGATATAGAAACAATGGAAGAGAGAAAAAGCGAGTGAGCGAACGAAAGAGAAAGGAGAGAAAACAAACACATAAGTTGACGGTTAAAGAAAGACAAATGCGAACGAGGAATAGGTAGATAGATAGATAATAAGAGAAAAAAAGAAAGAGAGAAAGAGTGAGAAAGAAAGAGAGAGAGAGAGAGAGAGAGAGAAAGAGAGAAAAAAAGTGAGAATGAGTGAGGAAGAAAGACAAGAACATCAATTATTCGTGCATTTTGAAAATCACCTATTTATCGATTAAATTAAATGCAGGTTATTATCGCTGTTTCCTCTTAGTAGATAACACATGGTACAATAAAACGTTTTTTTGTTAACTGTGGAATTTCCACAGGTCACGTTAGTTATGATATCAGGCCAAATGATGCGAATCGTCAAAACTCATAAAACCATTCGAGCTACTTAAATTCAATGGGCGTACTTCGTTTACGTTAATTTTCTGGCAACCAAATGCTGACAGTTTTTTTTTCTGATTATGGGAGGACGTGGCGGTGCCGTATTCCTCTTCCGGTATCTCAAGGTCCGGTTTTGTACTGCAATTTGTAGACACAGAGTCGCGTCGTTCCACCAGGACTATTGCTTCGATAATACTCGCGTTTCCGGATTTTGATTGATATGCAACCCCATCGCCCTTCCTCCTACTCCTCGTCCAATAGTTATGGCACAATTAGTTCTGTCTTTTCTTTCCCCCTGTTATCAGAGCGGACATATTTGCTTCATCGTTCGAACAATTCAATTCCCGTGAACAGCTCGGCATAAAGACGCGTGCGCCTTGTCTATTGTGAAAGACAAAGCAGCCGAAGGAGACAAAAAAGAAATAGAAAAAGACGACCCAAATAAAAGAAGTATGCAAATTAACAAATAAAAACAAAATAAAGTGGTGTGCTACTCATGCCTACCAAGACAAACAAGTTTCTTTTTCTGAAGCAAATTTTCTAATTATCAAATGCAGACTCTGTTTTTCTATTATGCTTTGCATAACTCTATTGTCCTTTGCTTTCTTCTTCGCGTAAACAAATGCAATATTTTATAATGGAAATTCAATGCAACAGATACAAATAAACTGTGTTATTGTAGTTTAACACACTCTGTTAAATGGCCCTAATGAGATTCTACTGTTTTTAGGCGATTACATTTAAATATTCGAAAAAACAAACAAACAAAAAAAAAAAAACAACTTCTTAGTAGAAATGAGACAACAACAATAACAACAACTGCTTTAGAATTTAGAGTGGTTGAATCAGTTTTACAAATTAATTTAACGTTAAATTACAAGGTTATTTAAGTCGGGTTATTCTAGGACAGTCAAACATTTTTTTCGCAACAGAAGATAAATCATGCGCGTTTATTCTGTTGGGGTGGCGGGTAAGAGGGTTCTACACGTTGCAAGCGATTAGATTGTGCTTTACGAATTTGCCATTCAGATAAGGTCATTGGCAAAATAATATTTGCTTAATAGCCCGGGAATGGGAGATCGTTTACGTTAAATTTATATACGAAACTTATCCCCGATTCTAAGTTAATTGTTTCTCCAGGTGTACACGCGTAAACGCCTAAGAAAGTAGAAAAGTAGAATACCATTTTGGGGGGAAACGGTTGCTTAGCACGATGGAAGTACTTACACACACAACCCACCTATATATATATATATATATATATATATATATATATATATATATATATATATATATATATATATATATATATATACACACACACACACACACAAACACACGCACATTAGTCTTTATTTTAGTAATTGAGAATATTCCAATATTTTCAGGGTAGAAAATATGCACTTCCCCAAATCTCATATTTTTTTTCCTAGGTTGGGGGAATTATATAGTTGTGAAAGAAGTACATACAATAAATAGCACAATAAATTGTTTTAGACTCTTAAAATATTTTCAAATGTTATCGATACTGTCTTACACTTTATTTATTTTTTGTGATCGTCTATGTTGTAATTCATGTTTTGAAATATGACGTAAATCATAAACCTATGACGTCACGCTAAACTTATAATTATTTTGTTATAGTAATGATTTAAGTTCCGTTTGTAACAATGCCCAAAATAAATTCGTTAGTAGAACCCAACGTTGAAGATTGTTTTCCGGTCATAGCATCCGCTTTGTTGGGAATTTATTATTTACTGTTCATGCAATTTTCTCCCATTTCTTAAACGAGTTAAGATCTCTGATATTTCGAAATGAGAGAAATTTTGCTATGTATTTACTATGTTTAAAAATTTTGACCATCAAAATCTCGATCCTTCTAAGATATTGTTAGAATTTACTTGGATGTTTTACCTCTCTTAATGTCGCCTTAAAATTTTTCATTTTTCTATATAATTGGACTGTGATTATTTTAAGAGGACTCATCAACCAAATATAGAAAGGCCGAGTATCGTTGCCCAAAACACTTCCAAATAGCAACGATAGGGAATAAAAAAATACAAAAAAAAAAGGTTAAATGGGAAGAGAAGAAGCTTATAAAAGATTTATAATTTTTTCTTGTTTTTTTTTTTACATAGGCATCACCACATTATCAAGGCCAAGAGGCCACTCAAGGATAAGGATTAAAGAGTGTACAGTAGAAATTGGGCAATATAGTAATCATTAGTAATGAAAATTTGGTAAATTTGATAATTTATATGGAACGGCTCATCAAGAACTTATTTACGTTAGACTTGAAGACAACCATATTGTAGTCAGCCGCAAAGCAGGAAAACGGAAGACAGTTCCACAGGCGTGCAGTTCTAAGAAAGAAGCTTTGTTCATGGAATCTACGTTTAGGTTTAGGCACAGATAAAGAGTGGGGGAATTATTGATAGTGTTTACAGCTAGACGAGTGTTTCTTGTGAAAGTTTGGCGAGGGGGGACCATAGATTGAAGCTCAGTCGAACACTTTCCATGAAAATAACGATACATCAGAGACAAACTCGCAACATCTCTTCTGTGAGATACAGGTTGCAGCAAAGAGAAAAGGACATCCCCTACGAGGCTACGAAGTCTATTTTGAACTCTATCAAGCCAGGACAAGTCCTTTCTAGCAGCTCCTGCCCAGATGTGGCAACAGTATTCCATCCTTGGACGTACCTGGCTCTTATATAGAAAGAGAATAGCATCAGCAGTGAGATATTTACCGGATCGATAGAAAGATCCCACCATTTTTCCAGCGGCCTTGGCAACAGATTTGATGTACGTGTTCCATTTAAGATCAGGAGTAATGGTCAAGCCCAGAAGCTTGTCAAAACTTGAGGCCTCCTGAAGACGAGATCCATTCATTTCAATTGATGCCAGATGTGGATTAGAATGTTGATGATGTAAAGAGAGAAGCTTGGTTTTAAATGCATTAAAAGTAACCAGCCACTCCTTTCCCCATTATACTACGTGCTCAAGATCAGAGGAGAGAGAATTGGAGAGAACTTGGTCGTTTACTGTCTTAGATGTGCTACCATAAATGGTAGTGTCGTCAGCATAAATGTCTACAAATGATGTAAGGATGTGATTTGGAAGATCATTAATGTTGCACCGCTTACTCGTGATGAGAATCGTTAACAGTTGGTTAAAATAATCAGATGAATGATCAAAGATGTGATCATGGATGATGGCCGATATCTACCCTCTGATTGTATTTTCTTGGGCCTCAGATAAAATTGATAATAAAAATTAAAGATACACGTGAAAAAAAAATCATCCAACATATAAGGTCCTGGATATGACGTTAAACTATATCCAGTGGTGAGGCCCCGAGCTTGCGGCCTTTGGGGAGTGTGCTCCCAGGTCCACTCCGACCCGGAGTGGTAGTACCTGTTAGGGTCCCAACTATGGGTTAAATAGAAACCAACTTGAAAACAACAAATATATTATATTAAAAATTTGTCTTCAAAATCTTTGGATTCGGCAGTAAATAACCCGAAAAGGGTTGATATGCCGTAAAACAAAAACAACCAACCAACCAACATATAAATTCAAATACCATACATTTCACCAATTCTCATGAGTTTGTTTCTCCCTCGTCTCTGACGTATTTTTGACTCGAAAGTGATAAATAAATAAAAGTTCGTAAAGAAAAGGTAAAATAAAAAAGTCATGCATGGTTTATATACATTAAACAATGTAAGTACTAATATAATAACATGCAGTTAAGAGTTGAAATCAACAGTTTATTGCGTCTCGTTCATTTTCAGTGCAACATCTAAAAACACGGGCTTAACTAGTATACGTAAAGAGACTCACTAACACGAAAACACAGAAACAACCATTAAAATAGTTAAAACATAAAATAGGAATCTCGTTGTTGCATCATTATATGTCATACAAGTATCTACATATCAGCTGACAGAAAAAATACAATTAGGCAAAATAATTGCATTTGTGCAATAATCCAATATATATATATATATATATATATATATATATATATATATATATATATATATATATATATATATAATAGCTGATTTTAGTCGTGAAGTTTTGCCCACATGCCAAATTAGATAACTTATAATCGATGAAATATTAAATATTTTTATTTTCTGCTTTTTTGTAAAACTAAAAAAAAAAAAAAAAATTTAATATTATTTTTCGTCGGCTGGTGTCTGTTTATCAAACGTGTTCAAGTATTAACGTCTGGCCTCTCAGGATTATTAAAATCGTTCACGCCTCAAAGATATCGATCTTTCCAATATTTAAGTGATGAACGTGCGTACATGTGCAGATATGCATGTATGTACCAGTATATGTATGCATCTATGTATGCGTCTATGTACGTAGATATATATTCATGCATCAGGAAGTCTTACAAAGTATGTGCTCATAAAATATTTTTATGTCCGCATTCGGCAAACGTTCCAGTTAAAACTAATAAAAGTCAACCGTTAAAATGCAGTATGGACACTACTACTACTACTACTACTACTACTACTACTACTACTACGAAACAGCAATTATACGTAACCGACACACAAATTGGCGCATCCTAAATTCTGTGAACGTACGTGTTTCGTCATTTTACGACTTATCAGCGTGGCTGAATCTAAGGAGATTCGAAATGGATGACTATATTTCAAAAATATCTGTCTCCCCGCATCGGGACATCATATTGGTGAGATAAAATTATTCCCAATTAACATTTAGGTAATGCTTTCCTTTCAAAAGTAACGCAATCAAAATGAACAATACAGATATCTACAAAAAAAAAAGGTAATATACTTATACTAACGCGAGTTGACTCGGTGAGAGAACTTCAAGCTCCAGACTCTTACATTGCCCTCTTGGATATACCCGCCCCCACTACATCATCCTACACCAGTGAAGAGGTTAAAAGATAATGAAGAAAAGAAAAAAAAATATGCAAAGGAAAAAGGAAGAAAAGAAATAAGAAAAAAGTGAAAGAGGAAAAATGGAAAAGGGGAAACCATAAACATTTTATTGGTGGTGATTCTAGGGCATGTCTTTCTCCTTCCTATACGAGAGGGCAGCGTAAGTTGTATGTCTTCTGACCAAATAAAAAAATGTAGTCAAATACAACATTTTTATTACTGAATAACCCCGGTTAAATCTGATACCTCTTTTAGCATAGATATATAAAATTCACATCCCCAACTAATAAGATCTATTATATTTATAACTCTGCATTAAAATTAATCAACCTTAATTATAGTCCTCTCTGATTCAAATTGACCCTTTCTGACCTATATTCATCTGTTCTTAAAATAGATTTAGAAATACGACTTTCTACTTTCCTCTCTTCCCCCCCATCTATGTCTATCTCTATCTCTCCCCTCTTCTCTCGTTTTTTTTAATATCCCTTTTTCCTCTCGTTTATCTTTGTTTCTCCCTTTTCCATTTTGTCTTTACTCCCACCTCTCCCTTTTCCTAACCT
The DNA here is from genome assembly GCF_053919585.1 of Euprymna scolopes. NCBI lineage: Eukaryota > Metazoa > Mollusca > Cephalopoda > Sepiida > Sepiolidae > Euprymna > Euprymna scolopes. The sequence continues at coordinate 59,181,163 of NC_136494.1, forward strand.
AACTTACTATCTATATTTTAACACCCTCCTTTTCCTTGATCCGTTAAAAAAAAAAAAAAAGGAAACGGCTCATATATTTATTTACTCCCCCGCAACTTGACGACTTTTCTTGAAGCTCCAAATTTTACCCCGACATTTAAGTTTTGAAAATATATATGGCAATAAAGCTACATAGAATTTTATGTGTTTTATCCTTGTGCAGGTTCGTTAGCATTTAATGAAGCTTTACGAAGATGAAACACGGGAAATTCTATGTAGTTTTATTGCCATATATATTTTCAAAACTTACTAGCTTGTATTTTTTTTTTTACGTATTATGCATTGTTGAATAATTATTGAAAATAGTCTTTTGAGTGGTTGTGGATAATTATATGGAAAAAATTATACGAAAAGAGAAGTTGATACAACCTGGGTAATCCATTATTGGAAGGAGTCCAATGTCGTTCGGCGTTATAAATTGTGCTGAAAAGCAAAATTAGTGTCCATTCGCAGCTGAACATTTTGCTAACCGTATTTCATTTCCTCTGATGATATGAGCCATTGTTGAAAATCCATGGGTTAAGGAAATTAAAATAATCCCTTCTATACATTCCTTTTGTAAAACAATAAATTCTTAAATCGAATATGTCTCTATATGTTGTTTTTCAGAATTTGAAATTTAACCACGAAACTTATATATATATATATATATATATATATATATATATATATATATATATATATATATATTGCATAGCAAAATATCATGTTCTATACAGGAATAAAATCCTTATTTTACAGATTATGGTTTAGTCGATATCATATTATAAAAGTTATGAAACAATCAGTACCAAATAAGGTAATAGCTTTTGTTTTAACTAGGGCTAATTAGTATAAGACCATTGCAGGAAATTACATAATAAAGTTAATATATCCCACATTTGGACCCCTTAGATTTATCACAAGTGTTTTAAAATTTATAAAGATCGAGTAATTCTTTTAGGCGTGTATAAATATATAAAGTTACCTGACTTTATAAAGGAGTATAGTGGCACAATTACTCCTTCAGACAAGAGCGCAGACATTAATGTCAAAGGAAAAAGTAATCCACCCAAATCAAATAAAGATCATAAGAAAAATAAACCATGACAAAGTCGTTTATTTGGAGTCAGAAAATGATTATTTATTGCTTAGTTTACATAAAGATTGAGAAGTATGGAAGAAAAAAAAAACATTGCTGTCGTGGTTAAGAAAAAAGGAGAATTAAAGTTCCTTAAAGGGTTCTCGGATATAAATATAACTCATATAATTGCTAGGTGATTAACGACACAGATTCAATACCTGGGTGTGCTAAGTTCGAATCTCATTCGTTCCACAGAATTACTTTAATTAAACTCACACATGACGACATGTCTAACCTAAGAAGAGATACATAAAATAACTTATAAATAAATAAAGTGTTAACCCTAACCCCCGGAGCATTGAGCCATTTGCCTTCTGAGAATAAACTGAGCTAAAATAGAAAAACAGAATGAGAATATACAACTTCTTGGGAATGCCGATAGCCACCACAGTTGGTGTGAATGCCTCAAAGTAATTCTAATAGCGTTGGATTAGTACCAAAAACACCAAAACATTATGAACAGGTTAACCCTAATTTATTCCGAAAGTCTAATCTGATCATCTAAAGTGAAAGGGTCACCTGTTATCGTCATTATTCTTATTAATGCACAGGGACCACTCGAGTATATGGTTTAAAGAGATTTGTCAATTAGACGATGAACACCATCACGCGAGAATTTGAAATACGGAAGTGATTACCCAAGAAGATAGCTACACAAAAAAATATTGATGTGATTGTAGCGTGGCGAGTTTTAGTTCTAAATGTTTTACGAGGATGAGGCAAGGATTGGAGCTCAGCCAAGCACCTCTCATAAGCATAGCAAGCGACGATGTTTTCTTTTATCCTTTTTTTCAAAATTCAAATCATTCAGTTATATTTCCACCCAAAATCGAATCTAATTACTTTCAAAACCCTTGATTGGATAGAGCAAATCTGTTGTATGGCTTAAGATAGCATACTCAGTGGCGTTTTGGAGCACTTTTAAGGTTTATTACTTGGACTGAAATTAGTACTTTGGAAAAAATATAGATTTGTATTTGATATGTACTATATATAACAAACAGGTGATATACAGGGCAAGCTTAAATCCCGTCGAGCTTTTAAATATAATAATGCTATATCTGATAATTTATTTCTAATATATAAAATAAAGTTAGTCCGACTTTTGATTTTTACCAGCGATATGTTTGCCCTCTGTAAAATCAATATTTTATTTTAACTGGTTGTTCTATTTGTGGATTGAGACACCATGTTCTTACGAGTAATTAAATGTATCCTACGACATTTAACTACTATAGAAATATGAAATACAAAATGGGGGGGGTCTAACAATAGAGAAACTTTAGTAAGTTAATAAATATCAAAAGTTCACTCTAATTTGCCCCAGAGACACACGGCTTAGACGACTAAAAAAAAAGTTTATTTTCTTTTGATAAAATCAAAGTCCCCTTCTTTTTGCTCTCATAATGAAATCCAAATTGAATGGACCTACATTTAATTAGACACTGCTGGAATTTGATTTTCTAAAACAAAGTTTCCTAATCAGCAAAAAGAGTAGGTGGGGTTAAATGTAGTTTAAACTACATTTAACAATCCAATAAATGCTTTGACGATGATACTTACGGTCTTTTAAGGTGGACGAATAAAATATATCTGCCTTACTTAAAAAATCCTAGTTTTATTTTGGTGTCTTTAAACGCCCACCCACTCTTTTTGCTGATGAGGAGAATTTGTTTTATTAAATCAAATGATAAAATTATTGTCCAAAACTTATTGTCTGTCTCAATAAAAACATCGTTTCCGAAACGATCGCACAATTTATTGATTTTGTTTGTTCTTCCTTGTGAAACCGATTTTTAATTATAAATTATCAATCTTTTTACTCAATATATATATATATATATATATATATATATATATATATATATATATATATATATATATATATACACTCATTAATTAGTTTTCTTCTGTGTATTGATATTCATATTAAAAACCCTTCTTTCTATTTATTTAAAAAGAAAATACAATTTTGTTAGATATGGTTAGTGGAATTGCATTCATCTGCAAGAGATCTAAGAGATCTAGCTAATTTGCATATTCTTTTAAACATTCATTTTAATTAATTCCCGATTAGGTTTTTCGGTTTTCTAATTTGATAATTTTTAGTTAAATATTACGTGAAATTATATTCATGCAGATATTCTACATGATTTATACTTGCGTAATATTTGCGTAAATTTTTTTATAGTAAACACAAACCCCTTTCTCTATATATTTATGTATGTGTATTTTTGTTTAAAAAATGATTATCGAACTCCTCTCTCAGTTTTTGGTTGACCGACATGAAACTTAATATATAGGGTATTCGGACCTATGCGAATTTGGGGTTTTGGTGGTGAAATTCGGCGTAATATGTGAAAATTAAAAAAAAAAATGAAATTTGCCAGGTGAAGGTCGAACGAATATGCATGCGAAACGTAATAACTATTGGTTCATGTTTTAATTTTTAACCTTGCAGCAAACATGTTTTTATAGCGCAGACATTAATGTCAAAGAAAAAAGTAAATCGTAAGCTAAACGTTTTGCTTTGAATTTTTGGTGGTGGCACACGAGTCATGTTTTTTGTAAACTTTTTAAATCATTACTGTATATTGGGTCCAATATAATGTAATAAATACGAAATCTGCATTAATCAAAATATCATATTTAAGCGTATCTTATGACCGGGCTACGCCAGGGGCCGTGCTAGTATATATATATATATAACACTAATCTATGGTTACGTACAATCGCGTGTTCCGATATCCTATCTCTCGTCAGCTTATCTTAACTGTTTCTAGCATTTGGACCTCAGACCATATATATTATGGTCTAGTGCGTTAACTGTTACACCAACAAGTCCTAGATCAGTTTACGTGTTATTTTCATCGCTTTTAAACTTATGTCGATTTTTATTTGATTTTTAAAAGATCATATGGTTAATAGCGTTTTTAACCTTTAAGATCATGGAAAATCCTTTTCATTAGAAAATCGCCCATATTCTTTTGACGTAAACAAATTAACAAATATTATTCATTTAATATTTTATTTATAAAACAATAATATACATATATTTATTTATTTTATCTATATATTAATACGATAGCATGTGTATTAATTTCTGTGTCGCGCTTACATCTGGGTCGTTTAATTGTTATGTACTTTCATTTCTTGTCATAAATAATTTTACCAAGTAGTTTTGGTTTCGGTTTCGATTATAGCCGATGGCACTTAATTCCTCTATTTTTTTCATAAATAATTTTATCAAGAATTCTTCATAAGTTTTGGTTTTGATTATCGCTGAAGGAACTCAATGCTATTTTGCCTCCAATGTAGGTGTGGTGTTTGTGACAAAACCATTATTGCCATCCTCTCGAAAGGATGTTCTCCCCCATCATATGAATAACGTTATTTATCAATTTAAATGTAGTTGCAGTGCCAACTACGTGGGCAGAACAACCCTCAGGTTAGATGGTCGCACCCAAAAACGTGTACCTAGTAAAATCCAGAATGGAATCTATCAACCAACGGAAATTTTGAGCAATACGTATGGTTCCGCTATAACGGACAATTTGCTTAAAACCCCGCGATGTGCAATGGATTTCAGCAGTGACTCATTTTCTATCCTGAGTCACACTCACTCGTTATTTCATTTGAAGGTCTTGGAGACTATTAACGTCCGGTTAAGGAAACCTTCTCTCTGTAAGCAGAAAGATTGTCTTTTAGGTTTGGACGTGATTTGTCTCTAAGGCGTTTTCTCCCCATATCATAACGATAGATTTATTTTAGTCGTTCATCTCATTTTTTTCTCTTCTACCCCAATAATTTGATTTGATTTTAGTCACTCCCCACGTTTAAATTCGTTTCCACATAGTAATAAAATAAAAGCAACCCCCCGATTTGGCTTTTGAATAGTAAGGGCGAAACCTGGTCGGCCGACTCTACCTCATTATCTATTTTTTTTTCCTTCATTAAATATTTTCCTCCCGTCCTTCTTTTTATCATGGATACAAAAAACGCAGTCTTCCCTTTTTCATAGCTATAATAAAGTTTTGTAGCCCCCCAAAATAATGAAATTATGTATACATATTCTTTTTTTTTCATAAGTTTTTATTTCGGTTTCGATTCAAGCTAATGCACCCAAGTCATATGGATATTCTTTTTCTTTATTTTTTTGCAAATCGCAAATTTATTATATATAAAAAACGATAGAACATTGACTATAATAATATATACGAAATCTGCAATGATTAGAATATCATATTTAAGGGTATTTTACGACCGGGCTTTGCCGGGAGTTCGTGCTAGCCTAGATAAATATTTTTGCAGTTTTAATAAAAAAGACAAAATAATATCAGAGCGTCTCCATTTACACTGAACATCTACAGAATGCCAACATCAGTATATTACATATGAATGAGCCCCCTGTGGAATTTCCATAGTACCCGCTAGTTAATTATTATTATGTCTATAATATATATATATATATATATATATATATATATATATATATATATATATATATATATATATATAGCGTCCGTTTTAGAATTGGGGCAAAAATACTGTTTGAACTAAATACGAAACTAATTTCGTTTTGTAACAAGGTTGGATGTGGGCGTGTTGAATTACAGAGTGAGACGAAAAGTTCCCCATGAGATTGGATTAATTAAGAAAATAAAAGTTTCCATTGGAGAAAAAGTCAAAGGTTATGCTGATGAGTAGCGGAAGTTGCGTGTAGGGAGGAAATACATAGTAAAAAAAAAAAAATGAGATCAATCTCAACTCTTCAGTGTCCGACTTTAATGAACGAATTCACCTTTACTATGATTGGCCATTATCTAGAGAAAAAAGAACAAAAAATAAAACGAAACAACCCAAGGAGTAAATAATATTTCGATCAGAGCAAAAAAGGGAGTCATTATTTTCTTTGTTGCTTCAAAATTTGGTTGCAGTTGAAAAATGTCAACAATTAATAAGAAAGAGGGGAAAAATACTCCATGCATATGCGAATGGTGGCTTTGTAGAGATACATGAAATTAACAAGGTGTGTGATGTTTTCTATCCCGGTTGATCGAGCTCACCTTATTTGCAGCAGACTTGGTAGTATCTTCCATCTATTTATTCCAATTAATGTAGCCTGTGAATGTTTAATCGATGAGAAATGAATTGTACTCTAAGGTAAGATGCTATTAGCTATGACAATCGATGATTGAAAAGTTTTCTTATAATTGTTCAAGAAAGAAAACCTTGTCTTAGTAGCATTAAATGTAATCAGCCATTTAAGCCTCCACCCCACTACATACTGGAGGCCATTTTTTAAAAAAAAAGATTCAGCCATTTTCATAAATTGTTTCTTCATGTCAAGACTAGAGCATGGTTTCATCAGCAAATATATCTATACCGAGTAAATTTATTAAATTAACGTGGAAAAACTAATACAAAAAAGGAATTTAATTGGTTGTAAAAGACAGGAATAAATTCAAATATTTACAGTTCTTATGTGCCAATGAGTGATATCGTTTTGCATGAAACTAATTAGAACATTTTGGTATGAATAACTCCTGATTTTCTATATTACTAAGAATTAAGTTCACGGTTTGGAAGAAAGAAGAATTATAGGGATGTTGACGCCTGTGTTAGAATGGCTTATAATTCTATGGTGAAATAACATGGCGGAATGAACGCATTCCATCTGCATACTATTAAAAATTTACGGTGGTTGGCGAAGTTTGTCTGTTTGTGCGCAAATAGAAATATGATTGCTTGACGGAAAACGTATAGGCAGAATGCACATTACTAAGGCGCGTTAGTTCAAATTTTTACATTCGTTCTACTCAAGTTTAACTCCCACAGAAATGTTTTAAAACTATATTCCAAAGTACAATAAACAAATAAATAAAATTCCGTTTGCTTAGAAATGAAATATAATCTAACAGACTAACTGGTTAAAATCGTGGAGCCATTCAGCCGAAATAAAATCCTAAAACTGCCGGAGAATATTAGTTTTTTTTTTTAATGTTTCGCTATCTCCAGTTAGATCACATTACTCACTAACATGAGCATTTTTATGACAGTTTTCTGAGTCTTACTACATCCATGCTGGTTGATAAATTGGAAGCGAGTACCATTAGCAGATTACTGTACATACACAACAGGCTCACTCTTACTCATGTATGATAATCCTCCAGAATTTTTACAGTAACTAAGTTTACTTTGTGACTCTGTCTATTATGTAATGCTTAATGTTTTGCATTTTCCAATACTAATGTGTACGACCAATGTAGCACATTTTCCGCATACATCAATCAGCATCTGCTCTCTTACTAGATTCTTTTTTTTTTGTCGTACTTGTTATAAAACAGTTGAATCTGGGTAAGATGGAAATTGGCATATCCGACTATCAACATCGGCCAAGAAGCGGATAGAAACTAGTGATTATTAAATAATTAAAATACGTATTAGATACGTCTGAAGCACAACACATACACCCCTAACATATTAAATAATTATTTCTTTTTCAAAATAGTTAATTCAATGATGCGAACATTTGGTGATTAACCGATAGGAATACTTTTAATATCCACAAAGAAAAAAAATCATCAATATATCAGATTAGTTACTTCGATCTCCGTTATGATTCTGTTTGAGACGTGTCTTTGTCTTGAGATTGTGGCATTATTTATTTTAGACGTGTGTTCGAATTTATACTGAGAATGTGTTATTATTGATACCATTTGTCTTAGAATAATGCTATTATTAGTTATTGAAATTGTGACGAGAAAGATTAATACTTACCAGATTCAAACTGTCTGCGATGCCTCTCTTGTTGAATAACTATTTAAAAAATGAAAAAGCGCATGCGCGGAGTTGTGTGTTTATAGACATCAGTAATTTGCGTGCGTAGATATGAAACCATTTTCAAAGACTAGATACAACGACAGTGAGATAGAAGAAAATCGAGATTGACAACAAGACAGAAAGAGACAGAGGATATGAAAGTGTTTGTGTACGTGTGCGTGTGTATGAGTGTGTGTGTATGAGAGAAAGAGAGAGAGAGAGTTAGAGAGAGAGAGAGAATTAGAGAGAGAGAGAGAGAGAGTGAGAGAGTGAGAGAGAGAGAAATGCTATTTATTTCCTTCCCACCGCAAGAAGATATGACTCAAAGTCAAGGAATAAGGGAGAGTCAAACCAGCGCCCATGAAGGAGGAACATTCTGGTCTCTTAAAAATTGTCTGGACAGCTCCATCGGCATTTCCCAGTAGAAGCGCCTCAGATGGGAGGCAACGGTTTGAAAGGGTGAACCTCTTAGAATTGCACAGAACATTAGCCATCTTCAGGCAAAAGATTATTTCAAAAATGGCATGTACTTTGTTGACGTTGGAGCCGATGCAACTCCTGGTTGAGTTTCATGTAGCTGAGAGAACGGTTTGCTGGTTTTGTTAGCGTTGTTCCGGTTTTATTTGAGCAGGATTTCTTCGTGAGTTTTAGGCTATTGTTGTTACGTTCTCATGTAACGAAGGATATTTTCAGTTTTATTATTTATGTTCAGAACTGTGTATTGCATTGGAACTATGTTATTAGTCCTCTCATAATTGCAGGCTTCTTTGAATTGCGTTATTATTCGTTTTCTAACTATTTTATTATTCGTTTGGAAACTTTGTTACAATTTGTTGTATTTCATCTGTAAATAAGAATCGCGTTACGCTTCGTTTTTGGACACTATTTTAGCCATCTCAGAACATTGTTATGATTTGCCTTTAGCCTTTATTATTTATCTTCGGATTGTCTTAACATTCGTCTTTGGACTGTGTTAATATTCGTCTTGGAAATATATTTTTATTCCTCGAATGTCACGACCACATACACCAATAAGGCAAAAAGAATAATACATTGCGCCGTTTTATTGTTTTATAACATTGCAATCAATAATGTTCGTAATAAACATAGGATTGGTTTAATTAAAACGCTTGGAACGGGTGAAATGTACATAACACCAGACGACAACACAAACAAGTACAAACATAGAAGTAGTTCTTTCTGTCTTTGCGTTTTCAGTGAATGATTCATTCCAGACAATGTACTTAAAGACACTCTAGTGGTTCGTTTGGTGAAATTGGGTATTTGTCTGTAGAACTGGTTTAGTCTCATTGTTCGCTTATTTTAGATCGTAATTTTGAATCGACCTACTTATGCAAAACATCTTTTCTTTGTATAGATTCAATAAAGTGAAGCGAAATCGACTGAATAATGTCCCGCCGCTGGAAGCACGAATTATCTGTGATTTCAGAGATTTGCAATATTCCGAATATAAAAAAAATTGAGTTATGGATGTATCGCTGATTGCTAGCTTGTTTTTGACCGGCGCTCCGTTAACATTTACTGTGTATCTAGCGGAAGTGTTACGTGCAGACTGATATTCATTATTGTACACATAACAGTGTTAACATTCATTGAATATTCTTCACTTTTGAAAGAAAAAAAAAAATCGCACGAACGAAGGAATGTTTTTTTTTTGAAGGATAACCAACAAAACAAAAATGTTGTTTTTGGTTGGCATTATTTATAGTTCGTGTGTAAATGTATTTGTTTAACAACAACAACAACAACAACAACAACAACAACAACAACAACAACAACAACAACAAAAAAAAACAGCTTTTTTTTTGCATTGCCATCCCAAACAAGGCACAGTGCCACTTTGGTGTAGGAAGCTACTATCTGGGGCATAATTCGCAGAGGGAGTTGAGCAGCACGATCTCTGTTTACATTACTAGTGAAGATGAGTATGTTGCAATTAGTATGGAAGCAATCTTGCAGTAACGTTTTTCACAGACGGAAAGATTTTGCGAAAGAGTCATGCGTCTCTTCCTCGTCATCATTCGAAGGAATTACGTTTCTGAATTTTTGAGATGAGAACTGATTATTCGTATCATTTGGCTACATCAAATTATTGTACTCATCTTAAATGTTATTTTTACAACGTTTCGATCGATGTAATCTCCAATCTTCTTCAGATGTATAATATCGCACTCAGGAATCGTTCTGTCGAACTCTGGAATCTGCATGAAATTTCGATCCGAACTCTTTATTTACTCCCAGATGTAGCTGGCTCTTGTTCAATCAGTCGGCACAGTAGATATAGTACGTAGTAAAATTGAGTTGTAAAAGTTACACTTCTGGAGGTTGAAGGTCCAATCCTCATTGTGGGTAACACTCAAAATACAATTGCGAATTGCCTCCGAATTCTATCTGGTCATTCCAAATTTATTTTTGATAACTTAATTATTATTAATCAATAAATATTCATAATGTAAACAAATACTTTAAGAATTCAACTCTCGATTTTTAGGTAATTATTTTAAAATAGATGCTCTTGCTGTCATTACAACATCAGTAACGGCACTTTTTCGAAGCTACTTCCTAGCATCTTAAAACCATTATTGTAAACATAACTACGTTCGTTATTTTTCTTTTCACATCTTTGCTAATTCATTAATATGGACCACTTTTGAGTGGCCTTTATAGAGTCAGTTGGGACCTTTAGAAGTATCTAATTCCTGATGCAATCCTCTGGTTGTATAAGAACCAAATAAGGTCCGAGATTGAATACTGCTGTCACATCTAGGGGTGTGCCGCTCAGAGCAACCTCTTCCGCCTCAACACAATCGACTTCGAAATCTATCCTCTTCTCGTCTCTGTATCCTCTTTCTCATAAAAGAGTTTTTGCTAGTCTTTCTCTACTCTATCATTATTTTCATGGTAGATGTTCGAATTAGTTCCAATCTCTCATCCTCCCTAAGTAAAACATTCATAGCAAGAAATTGTCTAGCTACAACACCGAATATAAATGTCCTTTTTTCTTCTAAAACTAAACGAAAACACCACGAGCAGAGTTTCTTTCTTAGAATTATTAATCCATGGAAAGCAATACAACAGGAGTGCTTCCAAATTAACTACAGCGTGGTCGTGTCCAAGTTCAATGCTAACAAATTTTGAGTCGTCCCATTTAGTAATCAATTTCAGATCAGATCCAACACAGAGCCTTAACCCTTTGATTGATGAGCAGTATCTCTTTAATAAAAAAAAATACAAACATAAAAATACAAAAAATAAAAGGGTTGGTATATCATAAAACTGATGACCCATTCAAAGGAAAAAAATGCGTAAACGTAAACGTATGGGAAGTTTTATGAACATATTTAGTCGTTAATAGACGTCTACAAAATTTATTATTGCAATTAATTTAGATTGACTTTCTATATGTTAATTTCGGGGAGTAGGGGCAAGCGACACTGCAAATCCTGGGAACGATTTTGTCTGTAAATATTTCTGGCCGACATAATCGAATATTTTATGGAGCCTCATAAGTATTAATTGCTTATTTGACAATCAATTATTTGAATTTTATTCCGTGGTTTTCCCCAAAGAAAACTTATATTCGTAATTTATATTTGTAGTCTAAATGAACTGACAGAAGCGGCACGAGCACTTTGGTGCCAGTAGAGACAGAAAATTGGTTGAGAGAGAGAGAGAGAGAGAGAGAGAGAGAGAGAGAGAGAGAGAGAGAGAGAGAGCGAGCATAATACTAAGATAGGATGAACAAGGATGAAAAAATAAAACCATATACGAAGTAATTCAGAGTAGAGTACTATCTTCTGCATTGCTTTAGGCTAGGAGCAAAGTGTAGTTTTTATTTTGATTTTACACGTCATTTTTTACTATCTTTAGTCCGAGAAGCAGCAATTCGTTTAGACTGAAGCGATTTTATTGTAGACCTAATCAAAAGTGCGCCATATTTGGGGAGCAGGATTTCTTCACATTGAGAACAAAATTTAACTCTGCCCTCGTGGGGAAGTAAATAGGGAGACGTTCCTTGATACTGCTAAAATTAAATAAGAAATAAAAAGAATGATAAAGCATATTGTACACAAAGCAGGAGCGTACTCTTACATAGAAAAGTTGTCTTCCACGAAACTTCTTAACCAATGTGATAATACGAAATCAGGAGTATAACTCAACAGAATTTTACTTATTAATTAGACATGCCTACCAGGCGTTGCTCGGGATGCAGTGTGTAAAGTTTCCGAGTCGACTATCGTCGTAGTCGTCGTTCTTCTGCTGGTGCGTGCGTGCGTGCTCTATATATACTACTAATCAGACGACGGTGTCACTCTTTTGTGTGTCCCGTCTTAATAATCATTCCTATTCTCTACATGCCCTCCCTCCACCATGTGACCACACTACCGTCGTTTTGTGGTCATGTGACTGGAGAATTCCGTGTAGTAGTGAGTTGGTCCTTGCATTTGAGGGGAAAGTGGCCTTGGTGCTCGTGTTACCCTCATGCTGCGTCGTGGGACCGGACTCGTCTGCATTGGCTTGTGGTTGATCGGATCTTGGTCCACCTGCATATCTGTTTCTGATGTGTCACAATCAGCTTCTTCCACCTCCATCATCTCATGCATGTTGCACGGTGGTTTGCTGTCCTCCCTTCTTGGTGTTTGGGGAGGTGGTTGATGGGGTTGTTGAGTGGGTGGATACTCCGGCGTATCCATGACCGGTTTGATTTTCCTGAGGAAACGGCGATTGCGTAATGTGATCCTGCCGCTACCATCCAACCGTATCCTGTACTGCCTGTTACCCATTGTCTCGACGACTCTCCCAGTTTTCGTCCATCGTCGTGGATTTGGTCCCTCCTGATTCTGCACCTGCACAGACTCGCCGACTCGGAGCTGTTGGAGGGGGCGGCTGTGTATGTCGTACTGTTCTTTGTTAAGTACGTGCCTTTTCGCCATCGCCCTCTCTCTCAAATCTCTGGTCTCCGTCCAACGCTTGTGGATGCAGTATTTTTTGCGAAGTGCGGGGAGATGGTCCCTTACTGTTCGACGATATAGCATTTCCGCCGGCGACAATCCAAGGTCCTGACTGGGCGTATTCCTATGAGTCATCATCGCCCGTGCTGCCCGATCATGATGTAGGTGTCCGTAGCCATCAACGCAGTCCATCAGCATTCTTTTGGCCGTTTTTACGGCCAGTTCAGCTCGGCCATTACTCTGGGGGTAATGTGCAGATGATATGCGCCTTTTTACGCCCCAGTCTTCTAGGAACGATTTGTATTCTAGTGAATCGAATGGTGGCCCTCCATCGGATGATATTTCCTCCGGCGCACCATACGTGCAAAACCAAACCCTCAGGGCGTTACACACTGCTGCAGCCCTTCCTGATGGTAGTGGTGCGACCTCAATCCAACCGGTATATCGGTCCGCGTATACCATGTAACTTTTCCCGTGCATATCTAGTAAGTCAGTGACTGTCTTTTGAAATGGGAATTCCGGGTTTATGGGTGGCATTAGTGGTTCCCTAGGCTGGGATGGGGCGATCGAATTGCAATTCCGACATTGCGCCCTTGTTTGTCGGATGCTGGCGTCTAAACCAGGCCAAAATAACCGTTGTCTGGCGTTAGCCAACATACCATTCGCCCCTTGATGGGCGGAGTGTAATGCCTCTAACACCTCGGCTCTAAGCCGTTTTGGTATCAAAATTTTGTCCCCTTTTATGGGTACCCCTTCCAGACAATATAGTTGGTCTGCCATCGGCCAGAATTGCCGGATTTCTGGTGGTAGTTCGTGGCGTGACCTTGGGAACCCGTCTTGAATGTATGACGCCAACGTTCGGCACTCCTCATCGGTGGCTGCAGCTGCGACTATCCTATCCCAGGTGATCGCTCGGAACTTGGGGTCATGTGCGTATGCAGCTATGATGGATGCTTGTATACTCCCCTCGATTTGCTGGGATGTGTCAGTGCCCTTTAGTCTGCTGTGTCTTGACGGCGCCGGGTATCGGGATGTGCAGTCCGGTGCTGCGTTGAGTTTCCCAGGAACATGCCTAATCTGGAACCTGTACATCAACGACCGCTCCTTGAATGAGAACAGGCGGGGATTTTTTATATTCTCAAGGATCTGATCCGAGAAAATTTTCACTAGGGGCTGGTGGTCCACGGTGACCAATAGGTCTGGGGATCCCAGGATGAACATCCTACAAGACTCCAAGCCATAAATCAGCGCTAGAGCCTCCCCCTCTATAGGGGAATAACGAGATTCTGCATCTTTCGTGAAGCGAGACCCGGCCAAAATCATCTTCCAGTGGTCCTTACTACAGTTGGGACCTAATTCCGTTGGGCATTGGCAATGCTTCTGGAACAGAAAATACCCAATGCCAACCTTACTGAAGTCGGTTGAAAGGCAGGTCGCTCTGTTCATATCGAAGGTTTTCACCCCTTCTTCGATTTTCTGAACGATATTCCTCTTCGACTCTTCGAAAAGTCTATTCAATGTGTCATCCCAGTAAAATTCATGGTTCTTTGTCCGCAGCAACTCTCGAAAAGGGGCCATTATATCGGCCTGTGCAAATGTATACGACACCTGGTTAACTAAACCAAACCAGGACCTGATACCAGTAATGCTCGTTGGGGTCGGGAAATTGAGAATAGCCTCCGTCATTTTTTTAGTTGGCTTCACGCCGTCCGAGGTTATCACAAAGCCGGCAAATTCAACTTCATCGTCAGCAAATTGAAATTTGTCAGGGTTAAAGACTATCCCACTTTTACCACAATGGGTAATATAGTCCACAGTATGCCAGAAAGCCAATTCTAAGGACCCGTCCCATAGGAGTGTGTCGTCTATACATCGGGTCTTTCGAGGCATGTTAACTGTGATGTCATCGAACCGGCGCGTGTACCCGTCCCCGGATGCGTGAAAACCCTGGGGAGCCCTGAAATACCGATAACGACCCCATTCCGTTATGAACGTGGTCGCGTCCCCGGCTTTTGGGGAGAATGGCAGACTATGGTACCCATTCCATGCGTCCAAGACAGTCTTTTTGGTTTGGGCAGGCACCACGGACACCTGATTAAAAGGGGACGGTGTGTGATGAGTCTCTCTCATCGTTGCTGCATTCAATTTTTGTAGGTCTACCGTCCTTCTTGGTGACCCGTCTTTCTTTGGAGCGACTACCATCCTCGAACACCAGATCGTAGGTGTGCCTGCTGGTACCGGTTCGATAATACCCAACGCAACATCTCGATCCAAATCATCCTTTACCCTTTTCTTCCAGTGATGAGGGACTGGAATGGGTGTGTGTACGGCCGATGGTTTCGCCCCCGGGGTAAAAGTTATATCCAGCGGCCTCCCTAACATGACTTGTAACGGTTGATGGGGACAGGTGTTGAATGCGCTGGACTTAAAGTGTTCACGTAACCACTTCTCTAACCGTTCCCTATTATCTTCAGTGGGGGTAAACGGGATCCTCGCTGGCTTGTCCGGGACGGATTCTCTTTTCGGACATCCACACGGTGCTGTCCCA
This sequence comes from Euprymna scolopes, assembly GCF_053919585.1. Taxonomy (NCBI): domain Eukaryota; kingdom Metazoa; phylum Mollusca; class Cephalopoda; order Sepiida; family Sepiolidae; genus Euprymna; species Euprymna scolopes. Next base: position 59,196,668 of record NC_136494.1, read on the forward strand.
CTTTCTGAAGCCGATAAATCGGCCTTTGATACTCGATGCGGGAAGTCGCGATTGATTACTCCTAGGTCTTTGAGGGCCGATTCTGACAAGTAGAATCCTGACGTGTTTTCTGAAACGTAGACCACTTGTCGCGTTTCCTTCTGACCGAGCTTAATCTGAGTCAGGACCACCCCCTTGATATCTAGGGGTTCGTCTGTGATTCCCCGTATCCTGTGGGTGGTAGGTATCAGGATCCTTCTGGTGCACCCTAATATTTTCAATATTTCTGGGCCACTCGAACACGTCTGGGCACCGGTATCTGCGATGGCCTGGATGCGGTGTTTTCGACGGCTTACTCCCTTATCCAAAGCGCACCCGAATTTAGCCTGGGACTCTGGTATCAGGGACACATCGACCATTAATGAGGGTGGTGGCTCAGGGGGACTTCTCCTGAACCCACCACTGCTCCATGCAAGGTGTGGCACTGCTGCTATTCTACCTTTTTGATTGTAACATGCCGGTGCCGCCTCCATTCTGCTGCCGAAAATATTCGATTGACGTGTGGTATCGTTTGTTGACTCCGCCGTCGACCTCTCCTGTTTCCGGCACACTCTTTGTAAGTGACCTGTGACGCCACAATTAAAACATTTCAGCCCCCTGCCGGGCAGTTCTTCCGCCCTTTTAACCCACTGGGGTGTGAGGTCCTCCCACACCCTTCACAAGGACTATTCTGAGGGGTTTTGAGCGGCTGCTCCTTCCGAGATGGTTTTTTTTCGGTTGTTAGTAGGCCAAAAGTCGAGTGTCCCTCTGAGCCTCGTTGCAACTGAGGAGCAGACGTCTCTGTAGTTTCTAAACTAACCAGCCTGTGAAGCTTCTGCTCCACAGTGGTTAGAATATTTGCTTCGGCCAGCAATTTACACTGGTACTCCGCATTTGCCAGACCGGCTACGAGTTGGCCAGCTACCATGTCCTCCGAATTGTTTACAGCTTGCCGGCAGTTCTCGTTGGGGCACAAAACCGTGAAATTGCAAAACCGTGCCTGGGACCGAAGCTTTGCCAAGAACTGTGCGGGTCCCTCCCCCGTCTGTTGTCTGATGTTATGAAATTTATGTCTATGCACCTCCGGGTGTAGACCTTTCACCGCAATGAACTGTATATGCCTGAAGAGTTGTTCCTCTGTGACAGAATTGAGGGTTTCAGGCCCAACTAAGTCAAATAAAAGTTTATTTACCTCATTTGAGCAGGCTGTCCTTAGTTCATTGCGGATTTCCACGGGGTCGGTAAGGCCGCACATTTGTTTGTATCGGGCCCACGAGTCGATGAAAAGCACCCAGTCCGCGTCGGTGAATCCATGTTCGATACGTGGCCGGTCTGGTTTCTTGGTGTTAGACCGACTCGAGGCAGAGGCACTCCCTCCGCGAAGCTCATTGTTTTCTCTTTGCAGATTTATTAGTTGTTGAATCAACTGCATGTATTGGCCGTCCTCGTGTTGTCCTGACGCCATTATACTCCAAAAATCGTGCAAAAGAAATTATGTTAAAAAATAAATCCTGTTCGTAGCGCCATGTAAAGTTTCCGAGTCGACTATCGTCGTAGTCGTCGTTCTTCTGCTGGTGCGTGCGTGCGTGCTCTATATATACTACTAATCAGACGACGGTGTCACTCTTTTGTGTGTCCCGTCTTAATGGTCGTTCCTATTCTCTACACAGTGAAACCATTTTAATTTTTAATTTGTAGTTGTTTACATCTTTTTAAAATTAAGTTAGAAAACTTTTACTATATTCTTCAACTTAAAACGAGTTATCCCTACTAGAGACTTTCATTTTGAAGTAATTATTTAACCTGTTTGATATTAGCAGTCGTCTGGATCGGACAAAATAATTTTAAAAAATAAAATGTAGTTAATATTTTATTTTATTACCAATAACATAGTACAACAATAATAAATGAAAATTGTCTATTCAGAATCAAAATTTAATTTGTCAGCTTGTATGCAATATGGGTCTGAAAATCTGACAAGATAAACTTATGTATTAAGTAACTGAAGTGTTTTGTACCACTTTTATGCCTTATTTATTACGTTAAATAATGGATTAGACTAAAAGCACCTCTTGTTATGAAGATTAAAATACAGGATGTCCAAAAGGTCACTGAAGGGTTGAAAATCTTTGTCATTTTACCATTCATGATTATTTTTCTTCCTATATTTCAGTTATTTTAAAGATAATATTTTGAAAATCTATTATTGTTAAGTACAGCATTGAACAACGTACGCAAGTTGTGAAATTATTTTACCAAAATCGGGGGTCAATTGTTTTGACTCAAAGAGCTCATCGACGGCATGTTTATTTAAGAGATAGCTCAAATCACAAGACAGTTTGAAACATTGTGCGCCGATTTGAAGACCAAAAAGCTGTACTTAATCTTCTGCGAGCTGGCAAACCTCGAAAAGTTATCACAAATGAAAAAAGGGAAAGACTGCTAGAGAGTGTTGAGCAGCATTCCGACCTCGATTCCACGACGTTCCACACAACTTGGGGTATGTCGAAGCTCACTGTCCCATATTCTGCACAGTTTAAAACTATTTCCTTATAAAGTGCAGCTTATTCAACACGTGAAGCCTGAAGATTTTCAAACAAGGGTTTAGTATGCAGTTCAAATGCAAGAACTTGTCCGAAATGACCCCAATTTTCTGCAAAAAGTAGATTATATTAGATGAAGCCCATTTTCATTTGAATGGATTCGTTAACAAACAAAATTACAAAAAGGCTCTGAACATCCAAGGGCAATTCATCGAAAGCAGTTTTATTCCATAAAGAGCACTGCATTGTGTGCAGCAACAGAGAAGATTATTGGACCTTATTTTTTGAAGATCAAGACGAAAATGCTATCACTGTTACTGGAGAGAGATACCGGCCTATGATTAAAGACTTCCTGCGCCCACAAATTCAAAATAGGCCTGGATTACGGTTCCAGCAAGATGGGGCAACGGCACATACAGCGAGAGACATCATGGAGCTTTTCAGGCAATGCTTTGACAAAAACAGTATCTCTCGCAATAAATGGCCACCACGTTCCTCAGACTTGACTAGTCCCGACTTTTCTTGTGGGGATATCTTAAAAAAAGAGTCTATGTAAACAAACCCCAAATCCTACAAAAATTGAAGGACAACATCAGGAACGAATTAAGGGAGTTAAATCGCAATCCAGAGATTCTGCAATCTGTCATGAATAATATTTTGGAAAGAGAACAAATATACGAAGCTGAAAATGGGCAACATTGAAAAGATATTATTTTTCGTAAATAAAGATTGTTTGAATTTTGCACTATGTTGTCATAACTTAGATCGATAGAGAGCATGAGTTGTACATCGGCGCAACTCCGATCTCGTCGTTGAACATTGTGTCACTTTCAGACATAATAGAAGGCTCCTATCGCTTTTAGGATTTGTACACAACTGGCCAACAAATGTACGGTCTGCAACAAAAAAAAAAAAAAAGAGAGAAAACTGGAAATTAAATCATGTGTTTTCTATGGCCGCAATTTTATCGCCCCACCCACCTGTGCATATAATGTATTCACTTAGTATTTTAGTCATCATTATCTAAAACACACACACACACACACACACATATAAAGAAAGGATATATACGAGATATAAAGAGAAGGGAAGAGAGAGAAATGTTTTTAAAATACACTTTTGAAGTCTTCAACACTTCATAGTTCCGGTTAACGCTGGATAGTCATGCTAGTATAATATATAAGACCGTTAAATGAAATTTTCATTTTATGGCCATGGTTGTTAAAAGGGAAATAGGATACAGGGATAATTTACCGGAAGCAAGAAAATTTATGATTCAGAAAGAAAACGGAAGCAAAGTAGCCCCCATACCATTCCTAGCTTTATATACAAAGAGATTCTAAATGGAGCTCTTTAATATGCTGATTACATCACGTTCGAACCATTATAACTCCAAACCGCCAACAAATAACACATGTTCGAAGAAACTATAGCAAAGCAACCAACGAGGCACGAAGTTGATTTTGATTAGTTGAAGCTGGGTAATTTGGCTGAAGGTGTTTGATGTTGATAAATTCGAAACTCTTTATGACACCAATATTCATCACCGAATGTTCTATAGATTCAAATAAATGAATACTATGAATGAGATGGGCACTTAAAATCCTCTGGCTCCAATCATATTCCATATATAAAATTAACTATATTTTATACTTGTTTTTCTTCAATCCTTGGTATTGTAAATAATCTCTTTTTTTTTTACTAGTTTATGAAGTGAATTTCAACAAAAAGATCTAAAGATAAAAGTTTGAAATGATGAAAGCGATTCGGAAATCTTCGGTTATTGGTAATCAATATTTGATTAAAAAGCGAGACGATCGGTTTTAGGTTTGCAAACGCAAGAACAGAGAAAAAAAATCGAGGTCAAGATTAAAAAGAAAGATAAAAAGTAAAGCAGAAGTAAAATAAAAGGAAGAAAAAAAAAAGGATAACAAAAATTCGAAAAGAAGAAAAAACAATCTGGCGAAGAGTTTTATAATAAAGAAGAAAAGTTCAAGAACTATAAATAAAATACAGAAGAAAACTCATCCACAGAAGATTTAAAATGGAAAATAAAAAAGTACCAAAAGCTGCAAAAGAAAAATCGAACTGATTTATAATATGAAGAAGAATTCGAAGAAAAGTAAGTAAAAGAATAGAAAAATAAACTTATTATGCAAACAATATGAATCTTAGAAAGATCGAAGAAAAAGAAGAATATAAACCTATTTATGGGATGAGTACCGAACCAAAATAGTGTTACAGTTTGAATTGCACACACACATACACACACATATACATATATATATGTATATGTATATGTATATGTATATATATATATATATATATATATATATATATATATATATATATATATATTAGTCTAATTCAATATTGATATGTTCATAGCTTTGATTCTATGGGACTAGACTACATGAAAATTTGCAGGATTTTGAAGATTATGACATTATTTTATGGTTAAATTTTATGACAATTGGTAAAAAAGAACCTGTATTTTCCAACCAGTAAAATATGCCCAAATCTACCTACATTTGTATATATATATATATATATATATATATATATATATATATATATATATATATATATATATATATAGTGTCCTTGTGTTTTACTGCTTTGGGATGAATTTTGCTGAGTTTTTTTTATTTTTGCTTGGTTGGCAACTTTGTGGTTTTGCCAGACCATTAATATCTTATATACTTTTATAAGAAATACATTTTTCCTGCGTGTGTTCGTACTCTATAGATTCCAAAACCCCTGGGCAGATTTTTATGAAATTTCACACAAATATATTTTATGTGTATGGAATGTTCTTATATACGTTTTTTCGAATGTTCTTATATAGTGTTAGTATCGGAATAATATCGAAAATCGATAATTGAGAAAACGTATCGAAAATCGAGAAGATAGGAACGTTACGATTGTTTACCATGGTTAAACCTTTCAAGTGCATTTGAGAATTGTTATCATCGCATAAGCAGAAAGGCCCGGCATATAAAATCAACAGTAAGGTCTTTGATAAGATAGGGCGCTTTCAAAATAAATGTTTCTGTTTAGAGCACAATTGAACCATAACATTTGACTTTTTCATTTTAAAGTTTATTTCAAATCATTGTATGAAATAATCTCATAAGTAGTTTCTCTACAGTGTAATGTAGATTACAATGTGTTGTGGAGTAAGTCTCTGCGGACAGGTATGTGAGCTTCCTCTCAGTGCATTGATGTGGGTCCCTTACTAGAACAGGCAATCGATCAATTTGATTGACGAATTGTCGATTTCACCGATTTCGATAATAAAGTTATTGGAAGTTTGGAATATTCGTAGTTCCTCATTCAATCCCAGACAACGTCGGATCTCTCTCTCTCTCTCTATATATATATATATGTGTGTGTGTGTGTGTGTGTGTGTTTGTGTGTGTGTGTGTGTGTTAGTGATGCGATTCTATTCTTAATTCCGGATCTGATACAGTTACAGACACTGATTATAAAACTCTAAACATTTAGCCATAGAGTTATTGTTTTTAATCTTTCGCCCGGATTACCGTAAAAGCATATACATACTCAGGATCTTAATCGTAATATACGAAAACATAGAATACACTTGTGGAGATGTTTTGTAGAATTTAATTTTGCAGGTAGTTTAAATCAAAAACATTAGGTTTACTGATTTGTTTTCTTGTAAATATGTATCCTACGTAAACCTTATTTCTTTCACATTATTGAATTAATATTCAGTGGAGGAAGGGTTGGATTGTTATATTATATGTTGTCAATGATAATGCCAGTTGTTTCATTTACTGGTACATTAGTAAACATTTTTTCGACATTGTGAGTTTAGTAGCTTGGAGAATGAGTTCTGTAGATTTTACACTGTATCTGCAAAGTAAATATGATGTGATGAGTTCATTGATTTTTTAAAATTAACGTTTATATTGGGATTGTTACATGTGAGATTATGGGAGGGAGTGAGAAGTTGTTTAGTAGTCGAGTTCATAGCCACCATTTTAAAATGCTTAAAATGAGTTCATAGCCACCATTTTAAAATGCTTACGTTCGTAAATTCTAAATAATATATAAATATATATATATATATATATATATATATATATATATATATATAAAAGTGAACGTGTGTCTGTGTACATTTCCCTATGCAATAACTCTGTCAATTTTTAGTCTACAGACTCGAAATTTGATACACAGGAAACTGAGATTTGGGAAAATCGATGTGATCCGTTTTTGGCAAGAAATTTGGCGATTAAGGGGTCAAAGTTGACCTTTGAGAACTCTACCAAACTCCCCCGACAATTTTGGGTCTAAACACTTGACATTTTAGATATAAGTTTCTTGGACATGGATCTAACTTAACTTGATTTGAGCCAAAAACAATAGATTTTAAGGGGGACATAATAGGGGTCAAAGTTAAAAAAAAATTGACCTCTGCGGTCTCTTCCAAATGACTCAGACAATTTCTGGTCTAAATATTTGAAATTTTACATAAAAAAGGTATTCAAAGATAGGGCAAGCTTTTTTTATCGGTTTGGGTCGAAAATTTTTAGTTACTAATATATAAATGTATGTATGTATGTATGTCTGTTTGCATGTCTTCCTTAAACTTTCAATAGAGGCGACGGATTTTACAAAGATCAGTATCGTTTTAAAGTTCGACCTTTCATACGACAAATATCGAAAAATTGGCTAAAAAAATTAATATCTTCCCCTTCAACTAGGCACTTTTCTACAGGGGGGCACTTTTTTCGCCGATATTTTTTAAAGTTATCCTCTCCTTTAGATTGTTTATCCTTAATTTTAAAAAATGTCCCTTCCGGTTTGGTGGTGGTCGTAACAGCATAAACGTTAGGTTTTATCCCGTTCTTTTCCTCCTTTGCGGTACGGGTTCTAGCCTGCCTTCCTACTACCACTTTTGTTTTTCTCAACATACACATCCAAACACCCGGGCAACGGCGGGCTGAAATGCTAGTATATATATATATATATATATATATATATATATTTACTCATACATATATATATATTTACTCTTATATATATATATTTATTCACATATATATATATTTATTCATATATATATATTTATTCATATATATATATATTTATTCATATATATATATTTACTCATATATATATATATTTACTCATATATATATTTATTTATATATATATATTTATTTATATATATATATATTTACTCACATATATATATACATTTACTCATATATATATATTCATATATATATATATTTACTCATATATATAAATATATATATATATATATATATACATATATATACACTTGTGCCCGATATTATTCATACCCCTCGGATCTTTGAGATTTCTATAAGAATATTGCTCAAACCAGAAGGTAGACAATATTAAAGGGATTTCAGACAATAAATCAAGCATAGGCATTTAATTTAAACTCAACAAATAAATAAATTATGCAAGTTTGAAACATTATACAAAGAAAAACAATAATGGCACTAGTTCAAAATTATTCATACCTCTCTTACTAATAGTCAATAGCATGCCCTTTATTCTTAATAACTGCCTGTAACCGTTTTGGATGTTTATCAACAAGGTTTTTACAAGCATCAACACTGATTTTTGACCATTCTTCAATGCAGTAGTTCTCCAAATCCCTCAAATTTCTAGGTTTCCGCTTTTTAACCTCAGTTTTCAATATGTGCCAGAGGTTTTCGATAGGGTTCAGGTCGGGACTCTGGCAAGGCCATTCCAAAACATTAATTTGATTATCCTCAAACCATTTCTTGACTATTTTGGCAGTATGTTTTGGATCATTATCCTGTTGAAGGACCCAGTTTGGTCCTAAATGGAGATTCTCCGCATCCTGTCTAATGTTTTTCTGGAGTATCTCCAAATATTGCTCCTTCTTCATGGTTCCATCTATCTTGACCAAACTACCTGGACCCCTAGCCGAAAAGGAGCCCCAAAACATTAGGCTACCACCACCATGTTTCATCGTGGGTATGGTGTTCTTTGGGTTGTAAGCTTCTCCTTTCTTCCTCCAAACGTAAGAAGCATCCATATGGCCAAACAATTCAATTTTTGTTTCGTCAGTCCACAAAATACTCGAGAAAACGGACTCTGGAGAATTCACATGGGTCCTAGCAAACTTTAGACGTGCTGCAAGGTGTTTTCCGGTGTGCAATGGAGTCGTTCTTGGTCTTCTTCCTTTCAGACCATTTTCATGCAGAGTCCTTTGCAATGTTTGCCTTGATATTTTTATGCCAGAAGACTCCAGATTTTCTAAAATGTCCTTAGTAGTGGTGGTTGGATTTGCATTAACACTTCTTACAATATTCCTGGTGGCTCTAGCAGACAGTTTCCTTTTCCTTCCTCTACCAATCAAGGTGTTTGTTGTGTGGTGGCTCTGGAATTTTTTGATGATGCTCTGTACTGTTGCTGTAGGGACCTCAAATTTCTTGGAAATTGACTTGTAACCTAAACCATCCTAATGTGAATTCGCAATTTTAGTCCTAAGATCATTACTAAGCTCTTTTTTCTTCCCCATTCTAATAATTTTTATTCTTTTATTGGTTTTCAGCTGATATCATTTTAATTTCTGAAAAATGCAAAAAACGAAATGAAATTAATCAAAGGTTGTATAAAAGCATTCAAAATAAGAATCAAACAGGAAACAAACAGTCAGAAATTCGATTAATACTGAAAAAATAAGGGGGTATGATTATTTTTGAACATTGCAGATTTTATAAATAGCTGTATATTTCTTTTATTACAAGTATCCCGAGATTTTAAAATGACGAAAATGATCAGAAGAGGTTTATTAAGAATATGTATCAATATGGACGTAAACAATAAATTCTTACAAAGTTACACATAATAAACTCAATTTTCAAGGTGGGGTATGAATAATATCGGGCACAAGTGTATATATATTTAAAACGTAATTAAAAAAAACTAATTGTATAATCTGTCTGAGGATGACGGAAATGTTCCAGTCGAAAGCGCTCGCTATGCAAAAACAAACATATGGATCCAACTTTGATAAAAATATAAAAAGAATGATTCGGAGATTGGAAAAGGTAAAAAAGAAAATAATCAAACTAAAAAATTCCGTGCTTTCCGGGATTTGGAAATAATATTTCAACGTGATGGAAATAAAATTATTATTTATATTCATACCCGTTTCATCTTTATTTTAAGACTTTCTCGGGATAATTAATTGGTGAGCAAAATTGTTGTTCATGACCCAGCAAAACCAAGGGTAAAGCACATTTAAGTAAGAAGAAATAACAAACTTCCACTTATTCGGAAGAGCATTCTCGAAATGACTCTTCCAAATCGCCCCTTTCCACAAAATTTCCAAGAGGACGAAAAAATCGTAAAACAATAGTCCGAAACGCATTAAACTTATTCCAATAATTTGAAAACTGAAAATATCAAATAATAAAACAAGTATATAAATACATAACAATTGTTGGTGACCCCCACTCATTTAAATAAATATTTATACTCCAATAAGTTTGTGTTGTTTTGTATATTGGTATTCATATTAAAAACCCTTTGTTCTATTTATTTAAAAAGAAAATACAACTTTCTTATATATGGGTTGTGGAATTGCATTCACTAGCAAAAGATATAGCTAATTTGCATATTCTTTTAAACATTCATTTTAATTATTTCCCTATTAGTTTTGCTCGTTTTCTTATGTGATGATCATATTTAGTTAAATATTACGTGCAATTATATTAATACAGATATTCTACATGATTTATACTTGCGTAATATTTGTATAAAAAGGTTATAGAAAACACAAACCTTTTTCTATATATAGTTATGTATGCGTATTATATATATTTGTTAAAAAATATTTACCTACCAATCTCCTCTGTCAGTTTTGGTCTACAGACATGAAACTTCATATATAGGGTATTCGAACCCATACGAAACTTTATATTTGGGTTTTAGCCGGGGAAAATCGGTGCAAAAGTGTGAAAATAAAAAAAGATGAATTTGCCAGGTGAAGGTCGAACGACGGCATTACAAATATGCATGCATAACGTAATAGCTATTGGTTCAGGTTTTAATTTTTAGCCTTGCAGCAAACATGTATTCATAACTCAGGCATTAACGGCAAACGTCAAAGGAAAAAGTAAATCGGTAAAAAGTAAATTGGCAACCCTCACGTGGTTCATCTTGTAAGCACCAGATGCCATACTAAGAAATATATCGAGGAAATCGATGTCAACAATGAATAGATGGAGCACATAAGGATCAGTTCTTCCAGTTGATACTAGTACTAATATTTATTTTTGACTTTGTATCTATATATATATCATGTATCAACATAAAATTTTATAAGGGTGTAATATTTTATGTATCGACATGTTCCAATATGGGGGATCGATTTACTACAACGTTGTATTAGAAACTGAGCACTCCCCCAAAATACATTTTTGAAATATTGAATATTTTGAATATTTTGTAATTGTTTTTTGATAAGCTAGTAGATTAATGTCCAATGGATAATAATCCGCTGGACAAAAGCGAAAAAGAAAAAAATATAAGACGTGTGCGTATTGTACAGGTGAACCATATACAGTGTCACGCAAAAGTATTGGATACATTACATTTTTCTTCATAACTTTTATTAGGGTTCATGATTTTACCTAAAATTTGGTCAGTATATTCCTATTACTATTACAAATTATATTTGCGGTAGTAATTACAAAATCAAAGTTTAAAAGTTTATATTTAAGGAAAAATATGAATTAACAAACGCAAAAGTATTGGATACACTTAAAAAAATATTTTTCTGAAATAAATTTAAACGACTTTTGCTTAGCGTGTTGTAATAATGCAAACGAGTTATCACTGACCAATCAGAGAGCTTTATATTAAAATAATTTTATAAAATTCTTCCAGTTTGGGTTCACTCCTTCAAAGTCAACCAGTTCATTTATAAAAAATGCCTAACACTAAAGAGTTGTCAATAGACATTCGTCAAAACGTCATTGATAAGCACAAAGAAGGAAAAGGGTATCGAATAATATCAAGGGAACTTAATCTACCACTTAGCACAGTTGGAAACGTTATTAGAAAGTTTAAAAACCCTGGTGAAGCTGTTGTAAATCTTCCAAGATGTGGTCAGCCAAGGAAATTAAACTAAAATAAATGAAGGTGGGTAAGCAGAAAGATACAAAAAAAAACCTTGAAATTCAAACCGATCTAAAAGAAGCTGGGATTAATGTGAGCAAGGATACAATCAGTAGAATTCTTAATCGTGCAGGTTTTGTATATAGGTCCCCAAGAAAAGTTTCATTATTGAAGCGTAAACCTATCAGATCACGTTTGAATAATGTTAAAACATATGGGGAACAACCCCAAGAATTTTGGAACAAGGTAATCTGGTCAGACGAAATAAAAATCGAAATCCTTGGAAGAAACACAGCAACACATGTATGGCGTAAAAATGGCACCGCCTATAACAAAGAATACCATTCCTACAGTAAAGTTTGGCGGTGGTTCGATTATAGTATGTTTTTTTTTCATCCAAAGGTACTGGTGAACTAGAAATAATCAATGGTAGAATGAATGGACGTATGTACAGGGAGATTTTGGAGAAAAACCTCCAGAAATCTGCTGATTTGTTGGGACATCATAGCAATTTTGTGTTTCAGCAGGACAATGATGCCAAACTAACCAAAGAATGGCTTAGAAATAACGGACTTGACGTTCTTATTTGGCCCAGTCAGTCTCCAGACCTCAACTCAATTGAAAATCTGTGGAAAATATTGAAGATCAATGTTCACAAGAGAAATCCACAAAATATTCAACAACTAGAACAGTTCTACAAAGAAAATGGCGCAAAATACCTGCATATATTTGCAAAAAACATGTGTGCAACTATAGAAAGCGATTGGAAGCCATTGAATGCAACAAAGGCTATGCAACCAAATATTAAATCAATGTATCCATATTGCGTTAGTTGATTTATATTTTTGTTTTCATATACACTTTCTAAACTTTTTTTTTTAGTTGCTACCTCAAATATTGGTCTAGAATTAGTAGAATATATATATATATATATATATATATATATATATATATATGTTTATTTCTCTTGTTATTTTTCTGTTTGTTTTCCTCTTTCCACAAACGCTAATGATTTGTATTGAATTCATATTAGCCACAGATGGCTGGTTCAATACAATGAAACCGCTGGTTCGTCTTTGGAATATATATATATAGTTTTTAAATAAATATTTGTATTTTAGCTCTCACATTGGCGATCGGACGTTTTATTTGATTTCTTTTCATCGCATTCTGACATGATATATATATATATATATATATATATATATATATATATATATATATATATATATATATATATATTAGCTTTAAGCAAGGTATTTGGAGTCATGTCGAGTTGAAAAAAACAGATTAAAAAAATTGAGGGGGAAGCAAAAATGCCGTTGATAAAAACGATTCACCCTCAAAAAAAAGGGGGAAAAATATTAAAATAAACCTCAAGACGTCTTTCTACCGATACAGTATAAAGAGAAAAAATGTTTGATTTATTTAAAACTTCTCTTTATTGGTTCTATCAGCAAAGCTTTCTCTGATAGGATTAGATATGTGGTGTCCCGCTGTTTATTATGCGGTGCAACCAGGTGGTACCAGGACGGTTTTCTCAGATTTTCAGAAAGATGTTCTACACACACCGGAAAAAAAGTTTAGTTATTTATGAATTCAATTGTCATTGTAGTGCTGTGTGGGTCGAACTCTTCAGCGCTTGGGGGTCAAACTGGTCCAACATGTCTCTGCACGAACTCGGAATCGTGCATGTCCAACAAGAATATATCGACGAGGACATCTGGGCGTTTAAGGAATACGCTCGGACATTTACTTAGCACATCCAGGCATTCACCGATTCACGAGTTGACAATAAATTGGGTGCAGATACCTATTTGGACAGTTGCTTTCGTATCATACGAAGGGCTCGCTCTAAACACTTACTGAATATTTTGGACGCTTGTGCGTTATGATGCATAAACCCTTGCTCTGTAGGTAGAAAGATCTCTCCTACAAATCGGTGTTATTTAAAGAGCTCTAATATATATATATATATATATATATATATATATATATATATATATATATATATATATATATATAGGTACTTTCTTTTTTATACTTGCTTGTATGAATTTGTGTATATGTATATATGAATTATCTGTCCATATTATGCCTGAGTTTTTCTATTTAATACCTTAATATTCGGGACATTTTCCTATTTTTCCATTTCCCAACCACACGTTTTTAAAATTAATTTTAACCGATACTTACTAATATTTTTCGTTTTTTAATCGTATACGCCGATATTTTATCTTGATAATGTATCGGTCGAAAGACGTCTCGAGGTTTACTTTAATAGTTTCTTTATTTTTAATCGTTAATTTATCATTTTACTCTTAAATCGATATAAAGGAATAGATTGATAGCAACAAATAGTGTATTTCATCGTTAGTTACAATTGTTTCAAGATTATTCGGACAACTTCAAATCTTATGTTGTTTGAAAATTTTTACAAGAAAAGCCTTTCGTCAGACTTTAAGAATGAACAGTATGGAATCCATTTTCTTTATAAGGAAAAACAGGAGAAACTATTTTACGTACATCTCATCCTTCCAAAGTTTTTGTAAAGATTTATATATTTACCTATTTTCGTATCACTATTTAAAAAAAAACAACAAAATTTTCAATCAAATTATCAAACAACGTTACCACTAATTACCTATGTTCACTTAATATATTTTACTAATACTATTCATTAATTTCTTAAATTAAATTTCTTTATTTCTTTATTTAATTTAATTATATTTTTAATGTCTTCAGCTATATTGTTTCGATTCTATGTTAGTTTCTTATCTGGAATCTGCTTTGTTTATTTACAAAAATATCGGCTAATCTATTTGTGTAATTTCAAAAAGCGTTCGTTGTTTAAAACTTATTCCATAAGGAAAAAAAGATTAACATTACTCTATATTCAGTGCAGTCTCATTCTTCATTTAAGATTAAGGATCTAAATTTATTTTTAATTTGTTATTTTCTTTTGTTCATACCTCTTAAGATTTACGATTAGCGGATATTTTAGACGTTGAAAGGGAGGTAACCCTGTACTTTCGAAATTTTTAAGGTTTTGTTGAATTATAAGTTACCAAAATCCTTATATGTTTTCATTACGCTGAAATTTCGGAAAACTATAAATAAGATTATATATATATATATATATATATATATATATATATATATATATATATATATATATATATATATAATTATTTTAAAATCTACGCACACGTTTTTCGTACTTTCTCTAGTGTAGGAAATAAAAATTAATGCCAGTCGGGTGATTCGAACTCAGTCACTCATCCTTTATTTTGTAGGCTGGTATCCAACATCCAACCTACTAGTAATTAGGAAGTGAACTAAGAGAAATTTAGCACCCAGAAATGCCAAATCAGCAGGCATACACAGTAAACAGCCAGACAGTATTCGGTTACTGACGTTGGAATACAGCAGCATATGAGATGATGCAAGCCAGGGGATTCGAACCGAACGTATGTAATTTTGTTTATAGAAGTTATAAAAATATAGTGTTCGATATCGGGAAGAGCTGTATAGATTTAAAAATTAAATTAGTTAATATAAACCTATTTTTACACAAACGTACACATGTTTACATAATAATAATAATAATAATAATAATAATAATAATAATCTGCTTGTTCCTTCTTTATTTAGTCCGTATGTTACGTTTTGAAAAAGATCAAATACAATTTCTGAAAGCCAAACTGCTTCATAAAAGATTAAATTCCCGAAATTTCATTTTTAAAAGGCTAATCTGGCAATAGCGGAGAAGAACATGTGAGTGACCTCCCTTTGATGTAGCCTCGTTTTTTAATATAATGATAATAATAATAATAATAATAATAATAATATAGTTATTATTGTATTAGTGAGAGAAAATAACTGGTAGTAATTTCGACACGCAGCAGTTCTTCAACAAAGAAAGAAGTCAACGAAACGTTTCATAAAATAAAATTCGAAAGAAACAAGGCAAATAAAAAGAACATTGTGTGCCAAGAAGTGCTGGAATGAAGATGTAAATATAAACATTTTCTCTTACACTTATTATTCGTATTGAACTATGTTGTACGATATTTATTTCTGAGTATTTTTAGTACCTTTTTATTTAATCTCATTGTGGCTAGTTCTAATACAATTTTATAGAATTTTTATAGAAATGTTAATAAACTAATTTCTGCTGCGTGTTATTGGGATTTCTGCCCCCAAACTAATTTTCTGCGCTATACAGAAAAAATATCAGCTTTATGAAAACATTTGTTTACTAAATATATTTCTCAATCCGTGGAATTTCCACAGGTCCTGCTAGTATTAGAGAATATGCCTATGATATGGGTTATAATGCAATAGGGGTGCAACGCCGGTTTGTCTGGCACTCCTGGTTCAACATTCTTGTCGTATTAATTGTTTTCTCAGTCTATCTGATTTCATTGCAATAATAATTGATTAACACCTCTAACCCGCTCGTCTCACATATCTTCAAACTTTCAGAAGAAACTGCAATTTCCCGTAATAAACTTAATCATTCTATTCTCTACTTATGTTCTCTTAGATAAGAACGGCATTTAGTGGTAAAAGTAAGAGAACAGACGGTCCTCAAGCGACCTGACGACGACGTTATTCCCTTCTTCGGTCAGGGTAAATGATAATTTTTGAAAATCGCAATTTCTTATTTTCATGATTTGGCAGTGAAATTGCAACTTAATTTGAATGACTATCACAGGCACAGAATTTTTCTTATTTTAGTCAAGTCGTTATCTGACTTTACTCAGGTAGTGTTAAAGGCAATGAAGTTAAAAACCGTTATCCCCAATTCCATTATTCTTTTTAATAATAATAAAAAATAGCTGGTTATCGTTTTGTGTTTTATTTTTATCAAATTTTTTGAAATTCTAAATGTATATTTTAAATATTATTCTCTCTTATCACTCTAGTGTGCAATTAATCAAACAGCCAAAGCTCTCCAAGTGTTTCACGTGCTTCTTGCCAGTGGTTTCTATTCAACTTTTCTTTTTGTTATTTCTTCCTAAAATGTATTTTTTTTTATTGAATTTTATGATTCGATATTTCTTTTATTCCCGCAACGCTACTAATCGTTATTGAAATTCCACATCAATTCCTACTACTTACTAATCAGTTTAAAACGGCCAAAGAAAAAAAAAACGCAATAGAAATATCATACAAATTTCAAAATCCGTTGGCGTTTTCCGCTTCTACATTTGAAAACTGCACACTATAAAAGAAAAGAAAAAATACAAAGCAGTTATAAAAGAAAATATATAGACCACAACCAAGAATAATAGGAAACCCCTTTCTTTTGTGTTTTGTTAATTCTAAAAGCACTTAGCTTAATAACATGCAAAGCCAATTTATTTCCGGCTAGGTCGCAGATATATATAAAAAAAAAAATCCAAAACAACTTCTTTTATAAAAGATAAAATAAAATTGAAAATGCACTTTTGAGTAAAAATCTGATATTCGTAAGTTACATTCATTTAATCTGCGCGTTTATCGATGAAAATGCTGTTTCAAACTTAATCGTAACCAATTAATTGACTGACAGAACCTTTTATAAGCGTGTTTAAAAATGCTATAAAACGAAGCCTAACAATACGACAAAAATGCAATTTAAAACTAGCGCATGACAGACTTTTCGACAAAACGAGATTCTCATAGAGACATTTCAAACTGGAATTCTAGAAAAGAAAAACGTCTGAAAGTTTTAAAAAGAAAGACAAATACGTACCAATCAGTATAAACCAAAGAAAAGAAAAAGAAAATAAACCTAACAAAAAGTGACAAAAGAAAACGTCTCTAAGTTAAAAAAGAAAAAGAAAAAATGTATGAATTAGTATAAAGCGATAAAAAGAAAAAAAAAAACGCCAAAAAACTGGAAAATTTTAAAAGAGACAAAAACAAAAGAAAAAGAAAAGGAAACGAAAATGAGTTGCGAGTTTCTTTCTGAATTCAAGACAACATAGACGAGTGTTGTCGAACTTTCTGCTTTCTTCTAAACGCTTGGACTGGTTTCGTCCAGCAGTTTCTTCTTAACTGCAAACTTTTGTGTGACAGGACGGATACATATCTACATAATTATGAAACTCGAATCAGCTTGCTTGCTTTTGCATTTAAACCGTCGATCCGGATTTTTACTTCCGGTTTAAAAAAATGGCCACCCTCTCTTAATTCCGATATTAAAAGCAACTGCTGCTATTCAAAGCATGCACAAGGTCAACCATATTTTGTTTTAACTTATCTTAACGTATTTTCCTTAAAAATAAAAATAATTTAACCCCATCGAGTAAAAAAATGATTTAAATATTAATATACAATATAAAACTATAAATATATTTATAACCATATTTACAGCTTTTTGTAGGCCTCCTGTGGATTCTGACGATTTATTTTTTTCAGGCCTTACTTTAAAAATTTTTCTTCAAAGAGGCTAGATAGAAACTCGTATTATTAAAAAATTAGTGCAAGTCGTTAAATTCAAAACACCTTTTAAAAAGTCGTAAATATATAAATAAAAGAAAACGAGGAGGGGACGGACCAAAATTTTCTCAAAGTAAAAAATCGCCAAAAACAAACAAACAAACAAACAAACAAACAAAAAACACACACACACAAAATAATGGCGGTTTGAATGAGCCAACGTAAAATCGTGGCTGTAAATCGGTTCTGAAAATAAGGGATCGATTAACTAGAAATTGCATGTGAAACTGAACCCCCTTCCAAATCTTTAAATATTGATTTTTTTCTATTTTCTCATAATCTGGTAGCCTACTGTCCAATAATTCGCAGAAATTGTTGAAAAAAGACGTAAACGAAAAATAGTAAGTGGGGTACCGATTGTTCAGGTGCACCTACATATTTTTAAAAATATTTTCTTTATCAAAGTTGTGCATGATTAAAACTAGAACTTGATTTAAAAACAACTATGTTTTTGTGCTAAAAATTATTTATTTACGATTATTTCATTGCAATTTGGAATTGTTTTCAAACAAAAAAACAAAACAAATATGTTTTTCTAATGTAAAAAAAATACTTAATGAATTTACACATTAAAAAAAATCGCTCCTTTTTACGACCTAACCTAGCATAGTTTACCTCTTAAAAAGAAATCAAAATCTACTTTTTTTTGGCTAATATGTTTCAACGGCCTTAGAAGATAATACAAATAAAGGAATTTAAAAAATTTAAAATTTAACATTTTAGCGCGGGGGATCACTTTCTTATAAAAAATTAACGTGAAATAAGACCCCCAGTTATTGGCGACGTAGCAAGATATGTAATCGTTAGCATTTTTTCAAGTTTGGTGGCGGAGGTAGGGGCAGAAATGAGAAAATAGGTAGGGTCATAAGTTGCAAACATTTTAAAAATACGTAGAAACCCTTCAAAACGTGTGTGGGAGATTTGCATTTTTTTAAAAGATTTGCTTTGAAAAAGTCTCATCGTTAAGTATCACTTAATCAGTTAATTATTATTTCCCGATCTTTTAAGGCTGTTAACACACACACACACACACACACATACACACATACACACACAACTTTGGTGGAACTGTACAATGCACACTTCCTCCTTGTTTTCTTTTCGTTTTTTCAAAAACCTTTTTCAACGGATTATACCCCTCTTATATAAAGGGGTTTTCCTTTAATCTAAGGGCAATGATGTTAAGACCTTTATGATCTAATGTATTCCATATTGTTTCACTGGTTGCCACGTTTGTTTTCGTGAGCATGTGCATTCAATTTTTGCGCGTTTATATATTAATTCTGCAATTTCATTCATTAAATCAATATACTCACTATTCCGTAGCTACCTATAACATATACTGACCCAACGGATTACGGGTATTCTAGTTTATTTATAAATTTTTATGCAAACAAATACGTTGCGTGGCACATAAAACAAGATACATCTATTCAATGTGCGTGCTTAGTAATTGAAATTTTATATCAAACTTACTTGACAAACCAAACGATGGTTCAATAGCCTGAGGTCGCATCTAAAACTGCTATTTAAAACTTCAGCGTGACAGACTATCATACCGATGAAAATCCTATATAAAAGTTATATATGACAGTTCGCCATTTAGATAAAATATCATTTAAGATTAAATTTAAAAGTGCGACTGACCGTCATTATGGGAGAAAAAATTTAAGCCTGGCAAACCGATAAAGATGTTATTTCAAATTGAAACATGACAGCCCGACCGATTCATAAATCTTTTTCTATCGATGTTTGGGTGCATCTCAAACATAGATGAAGCAGCTGCAGCAGCTACAACAGCTGATTACTCCGAGAAAATAACATGCATTTTTTTTTTGCTTTTTGTTTCAATTTCTTTTTCTTCGTCTCGCATGCAATAGTTTTAATCTCACACACATCAAATTGGAAAGGTTTCCCATTTCTTCCAAATCTGTTGTAAGAGATGATTTCAAAGATGATATTGATGGATTATAAGTAAAAAAAAAAAAAAAAAAATGAGAGGTTAAAATATACAAATATAAATACCAAACTTAATATGGTGCGTAAATATCTTCCACAATGTAAGTGGGCGCTGGGCGAGCTGTAGTGTTTTCAGAGGAAGACCAGAACTGTTTCATTTTCTTTATGACTTACTAGCCTGGGTGATTGGCGTTGCCCGGATGTTTGGAGGTGTGTGTTGAGCAAAAAAAAAAAAATAAATGAATGGTAGTAGGCAAGCAGGCAGGCTTGACCCTGAATCACGAAAGAGGAAAAGAACGTGGAAAAATAAAGTCTTTGCCTTTGTGTCCATCAACAAACCGGAAGTGGCGAAGCCAATTGGTAAAGGCTAGTCAATCGAAAAATGGGGATAACTTTCGAAAATATCGGCGAAAAAAAGCAACCCATCCTTGTAGATAAGTGCCCAGTTTCAGGTGAAGGAATCATTGTTTTTAGCCAATTTTTCGATGTTTGTCGTTCGAAGTGTCGAGCCTCAAAACAATACCAATCTCGTGAAATCCGTCCCCTCTGTCAATTGTTTAAGGCAAACATACATACATACATACATACATACATGATGATTGCAACGTCTTGTCAGACGAGTGCCACTCCCTCAGACATTTAAAATCCATGAGCCCAAATGTCTGAGGGAGTATCTATACAAATATGATGTTACAGAGTCTTAGCTTTGTACGACAGCTAAGTCTCTCTCTCGGTTCAAAATGTTGAGATCCAGCAACAAGCAAAAGCAAGATAGCCAGCAACAAATTAAACTGCAGACCAGCTTAATGCGGGTAATGGTCTTCCGCTTTATGGTTTTTTAAATCAGAGATTTGCTTCTCCTAGAAAGGTTGCCTTCACCACGGCTTACGGGAGCCCTCTCTACCCCAATACACATATATACACACAAATATACACGGTGCTAGTTGGCCGTTGACCCAGAAAAAGAGTTCATTCGCCCTTACATACACACATACATACATACATACATTTAAACAGACAGGTGAGATTTATATTATAGATGACAATTTATATACTATATACAAAGCTTGTCCTAATAACTTCAATGGAATGTTAGTAAAAGATAATCTATTATTATTATTATTATTATTATCATTATTATTATTATTATTATTATTATTATTATTATTATTATTATTATTATTATTATTATTATTGTGCACACAAAATAAACTTAGCAAAAGTTGAGGGAGGTCATGAAGATGATCGGGTTGGTTCGAATAAACGACATGATGTCCATTCCTAAGATAACTAAGCTGAGAAATTCGCAGACTTTCCGAAGAAGTCAAAGAAATAGACACATACTATCAACCGCTGTGACCAGGCGACAGGAGAGATCTTAGGGCTAATTGGCATGCATGGGCAACTAATTTGTGTGTGTAACGACCGATGGACTTTGAATAATGGATTAAAATCAGATGCTTTTGACAGTTAACAGAGCGCGTTGGAGTTGGAGTTGTACCAATATTATCAGTATTGGATGAACAAAATTTCCTTCTGAAATTTGAAACGTCATCGTGATCTTATTACAGCTATTGCAGATTTATGTAGATATTTATTCTATACAAATATAAACACAGGTTTGAGAATATTCCACAATTGTGGTGGACATTATGCGGACTATATTGCTGTTAGAGAAGCTGTTTCGTTGTCAAAAAGTTATAACAACATATAAAATTATGATTGGTTGGTTGTTTTTGTTTTACGGCATATCAACCCTTTTCGGGTTATTTAATGCCGAATCCAAAGATTTTGAAGAAATTTTTTAAAAATAGAATTGATAATTAAAGGGTGGCTCCACACTCTCCAAAGCACACAAACTGGGGCCTCACCACTGGATATAGTTTAAGGTCATATCCAGGACCCCCATTGAGGGACTTTTACCCTCTGCAGGGGAGCAGTTGGTGTATTCTAATGCCCCACCGACAGGGCCGATAAAATTATGAAACATTAAAATTTCAGTATAAAGCAGGATACTTAAGCACTATTTGACCAGCGCGCTAAAATGATAACGTTATTATTTAGAAAGCTATTCTTAACACGGGGAGCGAATGGTGTTTTGTAACTGTTCTGTACTGTCACTTAATTTAATATAAAAAGGCATCGGAAAACTTGAATTTAACTTGAAAATACTATTTAAAAAATAGCGCGGGTCCAATAGTGCATAAAGACAGAAAGTATTAATACTAGTAAAAGCAAATATTAATTAAACAGATTATCGGGACTTGGCGTAGATTAACAGATGTCAAACAGATGGCCGAGATTGACTCGAAGGAACGATTACGTATTTGTCAATCAATGGCGCCTGTTGCTGACGTGAGTGGGAGGAAAAATGCTTAAAAAGTGAGAGAGATAGGCAGAGACTATCAACCGTTGTGTCCTGGCAAAGAAAGTGGGACATCTCACTTTTCTTATGAGGAATGTATTTTGATAAAACAGCAACGCAAATGAGTAACGAAATTATTGTATCAGTGTCTTGTGGGCTTTTATAATATAATCTGGATTCGTCAATACTTATAAATATAAAATCAATTACTCACATTTATACTAACCCTTTCATCTCAATATCCGAAGAGAAAATGTTATTAACAAAAGCAAAGAGTTGTTTTTTTCGTGAAGCCACCAACTTCAACAGACAGTGGAAAACTGAAATCGCGAAAGATTGTGATTCCCACCGTAACACCACATATTGCCACTTGGACGCAAGGGACTACTATTTGGGACCATACCTACAGGGACACTGTGTAGAAAATTGAACATTGTTCGCGTTACACTTAAATTCCTGCATGTACTTACAGCCATGGAAACAGAAAACAAGTAGAAAATACCAAAGTCTAGCAATCCCAGGAAGGAAATTATCAGAGTAGAAAGCTTTCCGATATCTAAGGATATCAACGATGAAGGGGTGCGGTTCTACTGCTTGTCAAGTTATTTGGGAGTATTTATGTTGAGGATGCACAAGTGTTACGAGTTCATTAATGTACATTCCGTTAAAATAACTGTAAAACAAACATTAATATTAATAGTTCAGATGTGGCAACAATGCTCCATGTATGGACGAATGGTGTCTTTGTAAAGGTACAAGATACTGGCCGTTAGGAGCAGTTTTCTAGCACGGCAGAGGAAGCTCACTTTCTTTGTAGCAACTTTTTTTTTACATGGGGGATAACCACTTATCAAGGCCCGGAAGCCACTCGGGGATAAGGGTTATTGTGTGTACAATAATCAATGGGATAATATCGTAGTAATAGTTGGTATCGGAGATTTGATAAAGTGTCTTACTTAAGGGGACGGTTCATCAGGAATTTGTTTATGTTGGACTTGAAAACATCCAAGTTGTAGTAAGGTGGGAAACGGGCAAACGGAAGAGAATTCTACAGGCGTGCACTTCTCAGAAAGAAGCTTTGTTCATGGAATCCACGTTTTGATTTAGGCACAGATAAAGAGTGGGGGAAATTACTGACAGTTGTTTTAGCTGGAGGGGTGTTTATCGTGAAAGATTGGCGAGGGGGACCAGAGATTGGAGCTCAGACGAGCACCTGCCATGGAAATAACGATAAAACAAAGACAGGCTCGCAACGTCTCTTCTGTGGGAGAGAGGTTGCAGGGAAAGAAAAGGGCATCCCCACGAAGTCTATTTTGTACTTTGTCAAGGCAGGATAGGCTGTTTTTAGCAGCTCCTGCCTAGATGTGGCAGCTGTACTCCAGTTTGGACGTACTTGGCTTTTATATAGATAGAGAATTGCATCAGTAGTGAGATATATTCTGGACGGTAGAAGGATCCCACCATTTTCCCAGCGGCCCGAGCAACAGACTTCCATTTCAGATCAGGAGTAAAGGTCAAACCCAGGAGCTTGTCAAAACATTAAGCCTTCTCAAGACGAAAGCCATCCATTTCAATTGATGCTAGATGAGGAATAGAGCGTTGATGATGTAAAGATAGGAGCTTGGTTTTAGATGCATTAAAAGTAACCAGCCACCTCTTCCCCCATTGTATCACGCGCTCAATATCGGAGGAGAGAGAATCAGAGAGAGCTTTGTCATTTACAGCCTTTGATGTGGGCCATAGATGGTCGTGTCATCAGCATAAATGTCACGAATGATTTAAGTATGTGTTTTGGGAGATCATTGATGTAGACCAAGAAGAGAGTTGGGCCCAGGATGGAGCTCTGGGGGACTCCAACATTAATACTGTGGGCTTCTGATTTTTGTCCATCAACCACTACTGTTATGAGCCTATCAGAGAGAAATGATTTAATTATTGAGAAAACATTTCCAGGTATACCGTAGCTGGAAATCTTGTGAAGTAGGCCCCTATGACATACCTTATCAAAGGCCTTTGATATGTCAATAGCAATTGCCCTAGAAAGGTAGCCTTTGTCAAGAGATTCACTAATCCTATGGGATATAACTGTTAGCACATCAGCTGTAGATCTAGCAGAATGGAAACCATATTGCATGTCACTAAGGAGGTTATTTCTGCTAAGGTGGTTGACTAATTCTTTATTTAATATGGATTCCAGTAACTTACTCATGACACACGAGAGACTTATTGGTCTGTACTGAGAGGGAAATGACTTATCATTTGAGTTCTTAAATACAGGGCATACTGAAGAGTTTTGGAAAGCACTTCTTCTTAAGGCAACGCTTAAACAGTTTTGTAAGTATGGGAGCAAGTTCTGGTCGAAATTTTTTTAACACTATAATTAGAATGCCGTCCGGGCCAGTTGCTTTACCGGAATCAAGATTCCTGATTAGTTTGGCGACCTCACACACAGATATTTGTATGTTGGATAGTGTGTTGTCTGTTGTAGGAGGAAATACGGGGAGTTGATGGCCTTCGTCGCATAGGGTAGAGTTAGTTGCAAAGTTCTTGGAAAATAGTTTGGCCTTGTCTGATGCTGATGACGATGGCTGTGATAGAACGCACGCTTCTGTTCAGGATCCTGTTTGCTATTTGCCAAAACTGGTGGGAACCAAGCCGCTGCTCAGCTACTTTGGGTTTGACAGACTGAGCATATAGCTCTCTTGCATTTCTTATTACTCTTTTACAGTGGTTGCTGGCAGACCTGAAAGCAGCTTTAGTATCAGTACATCTATTATATTGGTAGCTATGGAAAAAGGGATTTCTGTGCGCAATGGCAGCAGCACATTCTGGTGAGAAACATGGCTGGCTGTTAGGGTTTTGTTGGAATTTTTTGGATGGTATGAATGGGTCTATGCCTACAATTAACCATTCGGTCAGGGCTGATACTATAGAGGACACATCCATTTTAAACATGGAATGCAGAGGTAGATCAGATATGAATGTACAGAAGCTATCCCAGTCAGCCATAGAGTATCGATATACAGTACGGTGGAGAGGTACATCTGAAGACTTATTGGATTTCATTTTTATCTTAACTGATACAACGGAGTGGTCGGAGGATTCCAGAGGAGATAGAACGGAACATGAACCTAGCACAGGGGAAGTGGAGAGAAAAAGGTCTAGAAGGCTTGCATACTGATCGGTAGTATCGGTCACACGGGTCAGTTCGTGAACAATCTGAGTGAGGTCATAGGCAATGGCAAAATCATGACAGAACCTCCCCTCATCATCTGTCTTATTTGAGTGGGTCAGGCATTGCACATTGTTGACATTGAAGTCACCGCAAATGTGAATGGTAGCCGAAGGATGAGCAGACAGGATGTGGTCAATTTTCTCAGATATACTCTTAAAGACAGTAACCCCGCTGTTGTGGAGGCGATAGAGGGAAAATATAAATGCGGTGGTGTAAGCAAGTGCAACCCGGAAGCACATATAAGGTAAATTAGGATCTTCTCTAAAGATATCTCTACTACAGGGAAAGCCATATTTAATGTAGGCGCATATTCCATGTCCATGGCGATCTTGGGGGTCAGATTTAGATGTATACGTGTGTGTGCGGGTGTGTGTGTGCCTCGTAGCATGTCATATTGGTGTTAAGTACTACGACTGTTTTTCTCCATATATTTTCTGTTTTGTTCTCAATACAAACGCATTTTTTCTAACCCATTCCTGTTTCCACATCTTCTTGAGTGATCGTTCTGGGCCCAAACTCAAATTCTCAAAGGGAATACTCACAACAGCTTTTCAAGGAGGAACTCGAATTCACAACACAATAAATCTGGCAACTAAGAACTCAAATTCAGAAAAGGACCAACACAAACAAAATCCGTTTTGAACATAAAAAAGGAAAATTATTAACTTATACCAGTAATTACACACCGTATCTATCGGACAACTGAGTGGCGTTCTCAACAAACAAGATAATCTGTCAACTGGAACTAATACAGATATTATATTATTAATATTACAAACTAATGGTGAAAAAAGTCGCTTTGTCGGACATCGAAAAACAAAAATACCTGTCCTATAATTAAAGATTTTTTAATTCATAATTTTAAAATCTGAACAGATCTGAAGAAAACAAATTATTTATTCGACGCTATTGTCCTTCCAAATCATTATCGAGATACTATGAGGAGACACAAAGAGAGATCGAAATTAGTCATACCTTGTTATCCCATGTCATTATACGTTCGGCGTTTTGCGCTTCAATGCTTCCCAACAGTCTTCCGGTTGCTAGCATCCTTTCTTTGAAGTCAGTTGACATCAAATCTGTTTTTAGTACTCAAACACAGCCATAATAATTTGTGCCATAGTTTAAGCGAGTTCACCTCTGCTCACATCTCGGCCGTCCCATTTCCTGTTATTCTCAACTAATTTATATACTAGATGATCTATCCGTTCAATAGCTAACATTAATATAATTCGTACTTTTTGTTAGTTTTGTTGTTAGCCTTGTTTCACTTATTCTTCAGCAACATGTTTTTCAATTTTCTTTTTTTCTTTATATTCCATTTATTTTTTCCTTATTAGAATTTTCTGAATAATCTCTGTTCATGTCTCATTTCTCTTTTTTTAATTATCTTTATTCTTCATTTGTTTTTGCTATTTTGGTTTTCATTGTTTGCTTTAAGTGACATACGATTCCCTGATCACATTTGCTTGTATACCTTTACACAAAGGTTAGTTACAGAACCAAGGAATGGGTCATTTGATCAAAACTCGAAACTTGAGTCTATATAAGTTATGCCCGAAAAATTCAAGAATTGGACAAATATAAAAAAAAACTGAATAAATAAATGACAATAAAGCAGAGAAATTAATTAAAAATTTAATAATTTTCTTATTTTTAAATTCATTTCTTGATTGTAATTTTTATCTATGTATTTATTTTTCATTTCCTCCAACCGACTAGGGTTTTTTTTAATCCTCACCCCACCCCCAAATCAACAGAGCTTAGACCATTCCTATAATGATCTGGTTCCTGTTGATTAAAGTGTAATGCTGGTTCTGTGCAGTTCTAGGTGGTCCACCCTTCCAGGCTTTACTTTCTCTCTTTGAAAAGGGGTTTATTGCTAATCGTCCGAGGCGCCTCTACCGACGAATGCCAACGAGGCTGCTCGGGCACTTTTTGAAAACCAGTTCCCCATCTCTTCTCAATCCCACTTTCCAACCCAATTGCCACAGTTCTTGCAGTAGGAGAGAACTAAATATAGTATAACCCGAATATAAGAGACCCGAATATAAAAAAACGAATATAAGAGAGATTTACTCTGGTCCCAAATTAGAGCTTGTGTAAATGTACAGTGTAACCCGGATATAAGAACCCATGATATAAGTGTAACCCGGTTATAAAATAGTTACAGAAACAGGAGAAGAAGTCAATTATATCCGGGTTACACTATACTTCTTTTTCTTCAGAATATGAAACCTCAATATTTATAGAACGAATAGAATGTGTATGTGAATAAAAGTAAATGTTTTTTTTTACTCAAACTTAAAATGAAATCCAACGGGTCATTTTTTTAGTCGCGTGCAAGCGACGCTATAAGTCACTCCGTCGGTGTGTCGGTCTGTCGGTCCGTCGGTCGGTCTGTCGGTCGGTCAGTCTGTCGGTTTATCCGTAACACTTTTGTGCTTGGCCTTTTTGGTTAAGATCAAAGGTCTGTTGTTATTAGATGCTGTTCTTAGCCTTTTAAGCTTTTTTTGGCCTTTTGGCCAGGATCAGGGTGTGGTATCTGTTCCGGTAGATACTGCAAGCAAAGACCATATGTGGGGGCAATCTCACATATAAGACCTTGGTCAATGTAGGGGAAACCCTTCATACAAATTGTCACTATCCAACTCCCCTACTCCCCGGGGAGTTGGTCCCCATTTCCCCTTCACTCCTCACATTAAAAATCGGCCTTATCCCTAATTTACTCGGTGGGGGAGCAAATAAATACCCCTTTCTTGGCCTTTTGGCCAAGATCAAAGTGTAGTATCTGTTCTGTAGATGCTGCACTTAAGATAATTTGTACCAGTCAATGGAGGGGAAACCCTCTATACTGGGACAATTATTATTTTTGGTAACCAGAGTGCCCCCTTTTTGCCTACTTTTAGGGGAGCTGGTTTTTACCTCACATTAAAAACGGCCTTGTGCCTAATTTGCTCAGTGGGGGAGCAAATAAATACCATCTGTTCTTACTACATGCTGTACTTATGTTTGTAACTTTGTGATATAAAGTGGGGGATCACTTTTCTGTATTAATTTAATGTAAAAGTATCACCCACTTTACAACCAGTCAGTCTCAAAGCCATTCAAGTCATTCTCCAGATCATTCAAGTTGTTTTTGAAGGGTTCCAGTTATTTTTTAAACATTCAAGTCATTCTTAAGGTCATTCAATTCATCCTTAAGTTCATTAAAGTCATTGTAAGTCATTTACTTTTTATTTATTTAAGTCATTTCAGCCCATTTTTCGGTCATTTTGGTTTATCTTTAAGAATTTCATGTCAATCCTACATTCACGCATTCATTCATTACATGAGAGCACGCGACTAATGGCTATCGGCCTTGTTTTCAAGTACGTCGTATCTAAACTTAACTTGAAACACACATTACTATAAAGCAATATGTAAGCGCAGTTGAAAGCCCAAAGAAGTGAACATGAATATGAAACTGAAAGAAGCGAACCCAGAATAAAAAGAAGCAAATTTATCGCTAATAAAGTTAAATAAATTACTGTAAAAAGTGAATGATTAAAAATAAAACGGATACGAAATAACGGAACAGAAATATAATCGAACCCCAAAGAACTCACCTTTTCCATTTCGAAATGCCAATTTTAACGCTGGATTTTCTTTTTGGAATTGAAATGAGAGAAAAAGCTGATGTGTTGACCGCCATTTTGCCCTGGAACGACGATTGGGAAAAGTTAAAATTAGAAAATCAAAATAAAATCGAATGATAACTGATCAGAAATAAAACTGAGTGTGACATGCGGACCCAAATCTATGCTTTCCAACTGCCGACCAATCATTTATTCGCCTTTAGATGCACACACATGCAAAGCGAAACGTATAATGGATTAATCTATTACTAATGGAGATTTAGTATCTTCCCGTCTGAAGCACAAAGTATACTATTACTTTTATTAATATTGTACTGATGTCCAATCTTAAATGCTCCATTTAAAGGAAAGGTAGTGTAGTACCCGTTCCGTTTTCAACATACTATCCGATAATTCTTAATGGTCGCGGTGAAAGAAGAACGCTAGAAAATTCTGTACAGGCATTAAAAAAGTGTTATGTTCTTTTTAATAATTAATAAAATTAATTTATATTTTCATAATTGTTATGAATTATAAATATTATTAAATGAGGAACAAATTCGAGTGAAAATTCAAGTTTCATTTTAGATAAACCCGACATCAGGACAAATTCGCTAGCAAGTTATTTATTTAGATTATTCACATTATGTTGGGTACCTATGCCGTACGTATCGAGAAATCATTTGGACAAAAGCGTACACCCAGCGACAAATGCCAGAAACAAAAACAAAAATAATTATTAAATAAACCAGAAGGTCATTTGATTAAAAATTATGAACCTGACCGAGGCATTTTCTGTGAAGAAACAATAAACTTGTTCGATTGTCTAAAATAAGGTAAGTTAGATGTATGTTTGAAAGATTATAATAAATAATTATTTAAAGGCGTAATCAAAGTCAAGTCAATCCAATGAAACAATAATGGTCAAATAAAACGCTTTTAAGATGTCGCTACACTAACAATACCATACTAAAGGGACATTTAAGGCAGACACAAATGCTTATATATACAACCGAAAAGGATATCGTTTCTGATTGACGATTTAACCCCGAGAAAAATCAATCTATCAAATTCCCGTGCGTGCTCGCTCTCCTAACAAACAACCATCCACGACCGTCACCAACAATAAAGATATATTGTTAGATTTTCATATGTCAGTGTGTTATCATTCTTTTAAACATAGTAGAAATACAACAACATTGTTGAAATATTTCAAACGTGTTTACCTCAATTTTATATGTGTAGTACTAAATTGATTTTTAAATGGAAATGATTTCTCGTTTATTAGCAAACTATTCAGCCAATTTTGGGTCTAAATATTTGAAATTTACATAAAAGTTATTCGGACATTTTTTTTTTTTTACACAGTGATCACCACTTATCAAGGCCTGGAAGCCACTCAGGGATAAGGGTTATTGCCGGAACAAATGGGTTAAAATGGGAAAAATTGGTAAATATTTTGTACATTCATCTTCCATTGATCCATGCAGTGCGGCCGCAGCCAAGATTGAACTCACTACACGAGTGTGTAGTGTGATTCAAATCTTGTCGGTAGCTGAATACAGGGCTATCAAGGGTATTTTTTATCGTGACGCCATCACTAGATGGCATGCTTTCCACAGCTTAAGAGAGTCCCATCTATCCTCAAGAGAAGGGTAGACAGCGTCAGTTTCTCAACCTTGTATTTTACCTTGCGGTACATACAGCACCTCGCCTTCCCAAATAGTCACCCATCTGGTATTGGCCAGGCTCAACATTGGTTAACTTTGGTGATCTGATGAGAACCGGTGTGTCAACGTGATTGTGCCATATATATATACGGCACATTCATCTTTTTTTTTTCACATAGGCATCACCACATTATCAAGGCCAAGAGGCCACTCAAGGATAAGGGTTAAAGAGTGTACAGTAGAAATTGGACATTATAGTAATCATTAGTAATGAAAATTTGGTAAATTTGATAACTTATATGGAACGGCTCATCAAGAACTTATTTACGTTAGACTTGAAGACAACCATATTGTAGTCAGCCGGAAAGCAGGAAAACGGAAGACAATTCCACAGGCGTGCAGTTCTAAGAAAAAAGCTTTGTTCATGGAATCTACATTTAGGTTTAGGCACAGATAAAGAGTGGGGGGAATTATTGATAGTGTTTACAGCTAGACGAGTGTTTCTTGTGAAAGTTTGGCGAGGGGGGACCATAGATTGAAGCTCATTCGAACACTTTCCATGAAAATAACGATACATCAGAGACAAACTCGCAACATCTCTTCTGTGAGATAAAGGTTGCAAGGAAGAGAAAAGGACATCTCCTACGAGGCTACGAAGTCTATTTTGAACTCTATCAAGACAGGCCAAGTCCTTTCTAGCAGCTCCTGCCCAGATGTGGCAACAGTATTCCATCCTTGGACGTACCAGGACTGCCAGCAACCATTGTAAGAAAGTAATAAAGAATGCAAGAGAGTTGTATGCTCAATCTGTTAAGTCCAAAGTAGCTGAGCAGCGGCTTGGTTCCCACCAGTTTTGGCAAATAGCAAACAGAATCATGAACAGAAGCCTGTGCTCCATCCCAACTATTATCAATGGACCTGAGGTAATCTCGTCAGCATCAGACAAAGCCAAAATCTTTGTTAAGAACTTCGCAGCTAATTCTACCCTTTGCGATCAAGACTGCCAACCCCCAATATTTCCTCCTGTATCAGAAAACACGCTATGTGATATACGTATATCTGTACGTGATGTTGCCAAGCTAATCAAAAACCTTGATTCCAGTAAAGCAACTGGCCCTGACGGTATTCCAATTATAGTACTCAAAACACTTCAACCTGACCTAGCGCCCATACTTACAAAAATGTTTAAACGTTGTCTTAAGGAGAATAGTTTCCCATCTCCCTGGAAAATTTCATCAGTATGCCCTGTATTTAAGAATTCAGGTGATCGCTCATCACCCTCTCACTATAGGCCAATAAGTCTCCTGTGCGTCATGAGTAAGTTGCTGGAATCTGTGTTAAATACAGAAGTAATCAACCATCTACACAAAAATAACCTTCTTAGTGACACTCAATATGGTTTTCGTTCTGCTAGATCTACAGCAGATGTGCTTACAGTTATATCTCATAGGATTAGCAAATCTCTCGACGGAGGCAACCTTTCTAGGGCAATTACTCTTGACATATCTAAGGCCTTTGATAGGGTATTGCATAAAGTTTTACTTCATAAGATCTCTAGCTATGGTATTGCTGGAAATGTCTTCTCAATTATTAAATCATTTCTTTCTGATAGGTTCATAAGAGTAGTAGTTGAGGGGCAAAAATCAGAAGCTCACATTTAGTAAGCTTTTTAATCAATTTTGAGCCGGAAATATGACTGCCAAGAGGTCAAAGTTGAAAGAGTTGACCTTTGCAGACTCTATCAAACTTCTCCGCCAATTTTGGGTTTAAACACTTGAAATTTTAGATGTAGGTTACCTTGACATGAGTCAAATTTTTAATATATATATATATATATATATATATATATATATATGTAGTCATCCACATACAGTACTGTTTCGCTGTTTCACAGCTCATCAGTGCGGCTAGACAGGCAACTACCTCAAGCCAGGATTGAGGCCCGACCGTTTTTACGGCAGTCAAGGCTCCTAACCATTACGCTATTGGCGGCTGCTTGAACGAGTAGTGAGTTTAACGATGTTTTGACATCGTCCGAAATACCTCCGCTCGATTTGTTTGCACAAAGAGCGTCGCTTATATGCTAATGGTAATTCGTGTTTCACTTCTCAATATGCTCAACTCAAGGTGAGGAGCATTATAGTCATCCACATACAGTACTGTTTCGTTGTTTCACAGCTCATCAGTGCGGCTAGACAGGCAACTACCTGACAAAAAGATTGGAAGTTACATCGGTCAAAACTTTGTGAGGATAACATTGAAGATGAGAACAATCCAAATAAGCGTCATTATTAGCCATCACAAATTTCGAAGCATCTTTATAAAAGGTTCTACTTCATCTGTCACGTTTAAATTTGAAACGGCATTTTTATATACGTCTACACGACTCAATGATACACTCTTTCTGTCTGTCCGTTTGTGAAGTTTACATTTGAAATAGAAATTTTAGATGCTCACACCTGTCACACTCGTTTGAAATAGAAATTTAAGCAGCTTCACAATTCTCTATCCATTCGTCGCTTCGTCTGCGACGCTTGAATTGGACATATTATTTCTATTGTTGAACGCGCAGATTAAATGAACGTATGAACATCCACCCTTTTCTTTTATTAGAGTTAAAGTCTAATCATTGGTTTGCATGTGAAAGCCTCGTTTTGAATATTGATTCGCGAGGCCGTTCACGTTTAGTTTCCTTTTAGAGTTTACTTTCATTTTGTTTTATTTTTCTATTCACTGAGACATATGAGATTTTTTTTCAATATTTAAAAAAAAACTATTTACGCATTCAATATCAAATGTGAAATACCGTCTCTTCGTTTAAGGTAAAAGAGTCGTCCGAATTTGGCAGTTGGAAAATAAAACTAATGGTATTCATTTCTCTTACACAGTGAGAAATGTGACACAAGGGCCGGAAAATGGGATTGAAAAGTCAGTATCCCCGAGGAGGACTATGTTATGTTGTTGCTCTATAATAAAGGGTTGTGTGTTTGATGTGTCATCTCTAATAATGGATTAGAAGAGATGACTAGTTATATTATATATTTATGTTGTATTATAAAGGGAATAGTGTGTGAGTGACATGTATTTTCAGAACCTACCTCTGCTTCTTCGATGTTGGACCATCTGGAAATTCTCGTCCTGGAGGGAGACTTGATACCTGTTTTTGGATGAAGATTCAATCACTCCAAGACAAGGAATTAGTTCTATAGTTTATTTCACTTTCCCAGATGTCCTGCAGAAGTTGGAAAGCGAAATCGGCCTGTGTGAGTTCTTCTTCTACACACGTCAGCGTCGCCCCCCCCCAGTGAAGAAGAGGAGACAACGGGAAGCCGTCCGCTGTCTTCTGAGTCCAAATCAAATCTCCACGATTCAGCTAACCTGACCTCATGACTCACACGCAATCAAATCAGCTGATCTTTTACTTCCGGCCAACGTGTCTACACTATAACTAACCTCTCCCCCTCTCTCTCTCTATCCATTCTCTAACATTCCTTTCCCCCTTATCTATAAAAATGTATGACGAAGACATACATTTTTTTTACTACCCACTTTTACTAAGGGAATCCTAAGCTCACCCCACTGGCAAAGGAACAGTCATACAATTATTCAATAAATCATAAATCAAATAAATAAAATTACATCTACAAATAATACCATGTGGCGCGAATCCTTGCGTCCTCGAAGGTCAACAACTCTCTGTGACCCCATGGCCTCCATCTCGCATCTTAGAATCATGCAGAGATGACGATATCTCTCGTTACGCTATAACGCGTTTCCACAAGCACATGACTCATACGAGATAAAAGATTTTTCTTATAATATTACGAGAGCATTTTCCTATGTCTCCCGCCGAATTACGCATCCGGAGAAAAATCCCACGAAAAAACGACAAAAAAAATAATTCTAGAACCATTTCGAAAATTAGGATAAATATCGACTGAACCTTTGACTCTTCCAAACTTAAGAACTAGTTGACCCCTTATTCAACCCAGTAGTGTATCTTTTTTCTCCTACACTGCTTAAATCTTATTTCTTTCTCTTTTTTTTTACATTTTATCATTATTATTACTATCCTCATTGATTAATTAACAACATGTTCTTACTTATAAATTAATCATTATCTGAATAAATTCCACAGGGCAAAAATTCACTCCTCCTCCTCCTTCAGCGAAAAAAAATACATGTCCAAGAACAAGAAAAAAACCTGCACAATTCTGCTGTGAGAAAACATCAATCGCATGAAAATATAAATTAAAAAAAAAAATTCTTATAATCATTCACAAAGTCTCATCTCACCAATAAAAAGTTACAAATAACAAAACATAGAGTCGTGGAAACCCAAAATTGTCCACGTCAGCACATTTTGAGGTCAGGTTACATAACATTTGACCACCTCACAGAATCTCAAAAATAAAAAAAAATTTTTAAATAAAAAATCACAGTCGTTTACAAAAAATACATAGACATTTACAATTAAAATACATAGTCGTTTCCAAAAACAAACAAAAAAACGACTCACTTAAAATTTTCAGACAATCCTTCATAAAACAAAATTCAACACAAAATAACAATCGATGGAAACTAAATTTGTCCACGCCACCCAACACTTGGGGTTTTCTGAAAAAAAATATCACCTTTTACTTATCCGAGTGACTTTTATTATGGCCTTTTCTGCCATTTTCTCTACTGCCACTTACGCCACGTCAGGAGAACTCCAATTGCTTCCTGACACTGGACAGAAATACATTTCGCTTTGCTATATTCGAAAAACTTTTTTTTTCCAGGTCGGTAACCGCGACTGCCTTTTAACGAAATATATCGGGATTCCATCCATGGATTTTTCCACGTTGATCCTACTCGAAATCACAGAATCCCATCACCCTAAGACAACACTTGTGTTTTTTTTTCTTCTTTTTTTCATCTAAAAAACATACATTTTAACATTTCATAAAACAGTTTACATACAATAACATTTTTCCACACCAGAAAAAAAATTCTCACGAAAAAAAACCCCGTACAATTAGTGAAAAAAAAACAAACAATTCCACATTAGCAGAAAGTATCCATTGTTTCTTAACAAACAAACAAAAAATGCACATTGTCTTTTCCCTAAAAGTACGCAAAGCTTTTACAATTTTGCAACATTCTAACTTTATAATTGTTTAACTTATAAATTCTTAACAAATATTTGATTGATGTGTTTCTTGCAACGGTGACAGTCATCTCATTCACCTCTGTAACTAAAGTTTATGTGTTCTATTTCTTCTTTTTTTCCTTCTTTTTGTTTTTATCATTAT
Source organism: Euprymna scolopes (assembly GCF_053919585.1). Classification (NCBI taxonomy): domain Eukaryota; kingdom Metazoa; phylum Mollusca; class Cephalopoda; order Sepiida; family Sepiolidae; genus Euprymna; species Euprymna scolopes. Next base: position 59,233,026 of record NC_136494.1, read on the forward strand.
GTCGATTTAGCTATCTGTTTTTTTTCTTATTTCTCTTAATTTATCAAATAATATAACTATACATAATTTTAATGTGTCTTTTTTTCCGTTGTGTCTATATATATTTGTTTAACCGCTGTTCAATGAAAGGACCCTACGTTGTTGTTTTTTTTTGAACTGACCGTATAACTTTTATCATTCATTACGGCATATCGGCCCTTTTTTAATATTTTCTTGTAAACTTTAGTTTTCTGTGTGCGTGTGTGTTCAATTTTTTTTCTTTTTTGTTCGCATTTCTGTGATCGTGTAATGTTTTTTTTCCGTGGTATTATCTATTTATTTATTTTTTAAATTATCTTGGACCCTTTTAAAACGTTGTGTTTTTTTAAAAACTTTTTCCGTGGTAACCGAAGTTCTTTTTTTCTTCTTTTTTTTGCTGGGTGGTCTGGTCGGTTACGGCACCAAATTGTGTGTGTTACGTTGTTGCTCTATAATAAAGAGTTGTGTGTTTGATGTGTCATCTCTAATAATGGATTAGAAGAGATGACTAGTTATATTATATATTTATGTTGTATCATAAAGGGAATCGTGTGTGAGTGACATGTATTTTCAGAACCTACCTCTGCTTCTTCGATGTTGGACCATCTGGAAATTCTCGTCCTGGAGGGAGACTTGATACCTGTTTTTGGATGAAGATTCAATCACTCCAAGACTAGGAATTAGTTCTATAGTTTATTTCACTTTTCCCAGATGTCCTGCAGAAGGTGGAAGTGAAATCGGCCTGTGTAGGTTATTCTTCTACGCACGTCAGCGTCGCCCCCCCAGTGAAGAGGAGGAGACAACGGGAAGCCGTCCGTTGTCTTCTGAGTCCAAATCAAATCTCCACGATTCAGCTAACCTGATCACATGACTCACACGCAATCAAATCAGCTGATCTTTTACTTCCGGCCAACGTGTCTACACTATAACTCACCTCTCCCCCCTCTCTCTCTATCCATTCTCTAACAATTACTCTGACCTGCAAAAAAAAGTGTCTAGAAAGCCTCGTTACCATTTGTCGGTAGAGGCGCCTCAGGCAATTAGCAATAAACTAACCTCTTCTAAAAGAGAGAAGGCAAAACCGATAAGGTGGACCTTCTAAAACTGGATAGAGCCATCATCATTCCGGTATTAACAGGAAAAAGTCCATTTCAGAAATGGTTTTGACTCTGATGAGGTTGGTGCTGAGCGAACAAGATAGGCAAAGTAATCTGACATCGGTTTATTCCCGCCGTTAAGTCTATCCTGATACGTCTGCTCATTTGGTCTTAAGTAAAAATAGAAAGTAACGTCGAATTTTAGCAGTGGCGAAAGAGTAGAGAAAGACTAATATTGTCTATGTTGTGAGAAAGGACATAAAGAGACACAAAAACGTCAGCAAATGAAAATTAAATGGAAATTTCTCAGCGATTTTATTTTAAATTGTTTAAAGTTAGTAGCAAGTGAAAAATAGAGAAATTTCATGATTTTGATAAATAGACTGCCATACTTTATTTATTCTAGAAGAATGTAGATAACGCATAAGTTCTGGACATGCAATATGACTAGCGCTTCGAATAAAACTCCCATATGATTTTAGAGTACTAACCTTCAAATGTCATGCGTCAAAATTTGAGCCAAATCGAATTATTAGTTTACAAATTACATTAATTAAAGCAAGATTATAGTTGCAAATATTAAAAAATAATGGAAATATCTAAATTTCGTGTGTTGATAAAGCGTTTCTGGTACATATGCACTTATGTTACCGTGTTGAAATAATACCATTATTATTTAGGGTGCTTTGTAACTATTCCGTACTTCCACCTAACAATTTAATTAAAAAAATGGTATCGTGAAACTTCAATTTAACTTGAAAAATATTATATAAAAATAGCACGGTAACATAAGTGCATAAGCACTGCGTTACATTCTGATGAAAAAAATACTGTTCAAAAAGTAATTGTTACACAAACTTTGCTCCGTTGGAAACAACAGTTAAGACGTAATATTATCCCTGTTGTATTACTCTATAATTAAACTGAGTTGATGAATACGGTCTAATTTTTTTTCCTAAAAGTTATTATATTCGATAGGTTCCGGAATAATTGAGTGATGTTTTAGTATTGCATATTGTACATTTTTTCAAGCGATAACATAGCCTTCACATTTATGATGAGGAGGTAAGTGAATCATATCTAGTTTTGTTCTTTCGCCGAATTCGGATTGCGAATGCATTCATCTTAACCGTAACGTGTCTTTCTCGTAAGCCATTTAACATTAATCATTTTTCGATAAAAACTCATCCATCAATTTTGGTATTTGGGTTCACCATCATAATTCATTCACCAAGAAGCGTTTCTTCCCGCACCAAACTCTTTCCCTACTCTCCTCTTTAACCCTTTCGCGCAAAATATCACGCATGTCTACATCGACACACATTTGCTTATGCACAGCAATATAATAATGCAGCGAATTTAGTTCATGCAAGATTTTGGGGCGATTTCTTCGACGCGGTTAATTGCAAAGCTAACAATGATTAACGGACACTTTCTGCGAAGCTTCAACACAGGAGGACCGCATGATCTCATACGATGAACAGCAGGCGAGGTGGTTTATCTTTTCAAAGAGGGTTTGAAAATCACGAATTATCTCTAACCAACTGCTAGGAAGAAGCATGCTTAATATTTTATTGGATTACGACAGAGGGACAGAAGTGAAAATATAAAGATTTTATGAAATATACATTACCGTTAGATACCATCTCTCACCAGGGTAATCATTCAATAATCTCTCTCTTACTATATATATATATATATATATATATATATGTGTGTGTGTGTGTGTGTGTGTGTGTGTGTATATGTATAGGTATATATGTATAAAGATATGTGTGTGTATATATATATATATATATATATATATATATAAAAGTGAACGTGTCTCTGTGTGTGTGTGTGTGTGTCTGTGTACATTTCCCTATGCAATAACTCTGTCAATTTTTAGTCTACAGACTCGAAATTTGATATACAGGGTACTGATATTTGGGAAAATCGATGTGATCGGTTTTTGGCCAGAAATTTGGCAATTAAGGAGTCAAAGTTCAACGATTTGACCTTTGAGAACTCTACCAAACTCCGACATTTTTTAAAATTAAGGCTAGTCAATCTAAAGGAGAGGATAACTTTAAAAAATATTGTCGAAAAAAGTGACCACCCCCGTAGAAAAGTACCTAGTTGAAGGAGAAGATATTAATGTTTTTAGCCAATTTTTCGATATTTGTCGTATGAAAGGTCGAACTTTAAAACGATACTGATCTTGTGAAAATCCGTCGCCTATGTTGAAAGTTTTAGGCAGACATGCAAACATATATACATACATTTATATATTGATAGCTCAATTTTTTTTACCCAAGCCAATTAAAAAGCTTGCCCTATCTCTGAATATCCTTTATGTAAAATTTCAAATATTTAGACCAGAAATTGTCTGAGTAATTTGGAAGAGGCCGCAGAGGTCAATTTCATTGTCACTGATGTTTCGACTCACTTTTTCCCACATTTTAATTATTGCATTGTTTGTATCCATTGTCGTTTTCGTCAAATGAATGTCATGATTTCTAGTTCGTCTTCGTTACCCTTAAAATAATTATTTACCTGCATTCGAGTGTAGACGTCTTCACTCGTGTTTCTAAACTCTGTGAATTATTTGCCTTATATTACGTGTTAAATTACGTTGTCGAACAAAATACGGAGGTGTTTGTATTAGCTCCAAATAAATAGACTAATCTATAATCATATAGTTTGTTGTAATTAATGTTATACATTAATTTCAAATTCAATTCTTGGACTCAACATTTTCCCCAGATGCCTTGAAAATAATTCCATCTCACATAGCCACATGTATTTCGGCTCTTTTCTGTTTCAGTATTTTTCTTTTGACCATAGTTATTTTATAAACTGTTTTCTCCAAGCATTATGTTATGTATATATATATATATATATATATATATATATATATATATATATATATATATATATATAACTGTGAAAGAAAATATTTTATCGAAACGTCATATAAATGAGAAAATCAAGACAACGCTAATTGTTATATATATATATATATATATATATATATATATATATATATATATATATATATATATATATATATATATATACGATAGCGTGTGTGTTTTTTGCGTGTCACGCTTACATCCGGGACGTTTAATTGTTATGTACTTCCATTTCTGGTCATAAATAATTTTATCAAAAATTCTTCATACATTTTTGTTTCGGTTTCGATTATAGCCGATGGCACTTAAATCATCTATTTTTTTATAAATAATTTTATCAAGAATTCTTCATAAGTTTTGGTTTCGGTTTCGATTATGGCTGTAGGAACTCAGCCATGTTGTTTCTCTTTTCAACATGGCTGACGAGAGCCTAACATCATTTACGTTTTACCATTAACTGGTCCCCTTTATGTTGCGCTTGAAACCGACGGTACCAATGTTTTTCTGAACTTCTGTACTATTAAATATATATATTTTTTGATAAGTTTTTATTTCGGTTTCGATTCAAGCTAATGCAACCAAGTCATATGGCTATATATATATTTTTATTTTGAAATCGCAACTTTATAAAATATAAAAATTGATAGAAAATTAACTCGAAATACGAAATCTGCAAGAATTAAAATATCATATTTAAGCGTACTTTACGACAGGGCTTTGCCGGGCGTTCATGCTAGCTTAGATAAATACTTTTGCAGTTTTAACAACAAAGCTACAATAATATCAGAATGTCTCCATTTACACTGAGCATCTACAGAATGACAACATCAATATTTTACATATAAATGAGTCCTTTGTGGAATTTCCACAGGTCCCGCTAGTATATATTATTACCCACTAGGAGTTTTCACACAGGTCGTTAATGATTACTCTTTGAAAAAACCCTGTGATGTTCCCTGGAGTCTGAGTGATTAGTCTCTCTATATTTCCAGTGCTTTCCATCTCTTTCGATAACTTTTGCAAATTAATTGGCGTTATCGCAACAGCCGGTTACCATCGATTTTTCATTGATAATAAACATTGGTCTTCACTAGAATTGTAGTGGCAATAAACCTCGCCAAGGTCCTGGTTCTCTTCGCACTTATTCAGTGGAAGTCTGGTTAGCGCTCTTCTTCCTCAGTTTTTACATTCTCCTTGACCGCCCTCAAGCATTTGGTGTGCACTTTTTTTTAGTGGGTAGAGGAAGATTAATTACAATTATACAGATTCAGCTTTCATAATTTCATGTACTGTTTAAGTGAGTTCCTTAATATTTTGAACCATTTTCATTATTGTTATCCATTGAATTATTGCTATTATTGTTGTTGTTATTATTATTATTATTATTATTATTATTATTATTATTATTATTATTATTATAACTTCTTTGCAGTAATATCTTCCTTGATATTTGATGACAAGATCATTCTGTATCGAAGCAAGTTATTTGAGAAGTATTAAAAAAAAGTAGACTTCGTAACTGTTCCATATCGCAGAAGATAATGGTGATGAAGACGATAATGATACTGAAGAAGATGATAATGATTATGGTGAAATAGAAAGAAATCACGCAATAAAATAGAGCAGCCTTAGTCTTTTCAGTGCTCAACATGAAATTCTTGATTCTGGCACGCTTTTCTGATGAGATGAATTAAAGACATCAAAACAGAAAATAAGCAACAAAGAATTTCAATCTCAGAACAGTTCAGGTTTGGAAGTATTCCAGAATATAAAGTTGCGGCAAGCAAATTCAAAATTCACACATTAAATGCCTATTAGAATTCACAAACCTTTCTGTCGTCGAATCATATTTGGTAGAAAATATTTTAATTATGAATTAACAAAAATAAAATTTCTGGGCAAAAAATAATAAAATAAATAAAAAAATAAATAAATAAAAAATACAAGTCACATAAAAAAAACTGACGACGTTTACATCTATATACAGCCCGAATGTTTCTCTAAAGCGACTTTAAGAGCCTAAATATTAAAAAGCATCGTCACTACCTCATCTGGGAGACTGTTAATAAGACAGCGCCTATGGCACATATATCTGTTTCCTGGAATCCAGTCGGAGGTTTCCTCTCAGCCCCAAAGCGACCAGAGTCTAAACCATTGTGTAGGTGTATCTCTTTTCGATATTGTTCTTTTTTATATTATATAAGATATTTAGTTAAACGAAACCAAATGTCTGAAGATCTGAGTTTGTTTATTCATGGGAATAGACAGACTTGAAATAAAAAGGGGGAGATTAATAATCAGAGAGTACTTATATCGTAGAAGATAGTATAATCCGAATGAGATGAATGATCCACAGTCATCGTCGGGGCAGGTTTAAGCTTTCTGGAATTTTAACAGTTCCTTGATATTCGCGGTAACACGTCCATTCCTTGCTTTGCAGTCAACATAGTTCGTTGGGATGTCGGTTTTTTTTCTGTTGTATTGATAAATATATATCGGCATCTTGGCCCTTTATCCCGTGCAGTTATCGCCAAATTGAGTTAATTAGGGCACGTGGTGAATTTAACAATTTCTGCACCACGAATTCTAACATTCTGCTTCTGCCCGCTACAACATTAGATTTCAGAATAATTAAAATAAAAAAAAAATTCTGCCTCATGTGGATTCATTTGCGCACCAATTTTGTTTCAAATTCCCTCCCTTCCATATCTCTTTATAAAATTGAAAGGAAGGATGAATGTGGGAAGAGTAAGGGGATGAAAAATGTGTGACGTGACGAAGCGTATGGAGGCGACGTCCGCTTGAGCCATTTCCGTTGTAACTTGACGCGTTATGAATCGAATAGAAATCTAATCAAGGAAGGGGGTGTAAATCATTCTCATCACGCATTTTAACTGACGCTCGCAACGGTATCAACGCTTAATCGCGCTCGCGCGTAACATTAATGATTCGGAACTTATGCAGTATAAGGACCGTCCTATCGTTGGAATCGTCCGGGCGACTTACAGAAAACACCGAGGTAGTGACGATGCTTTTTAATATTAAGGCTCTTAAAGTCGCTTTAGAGAAACATTCGGACTGTATATAGATGTAAACGTCGTCAGTTTTTATGTGACTTGTACTTTTTATTTATTCATTTATTTTATTATTTTTTGCCCAGAAATTTTATTTTTGTTATTCATAATTAAAATATTTTCAACCAAATATGATTCGACGACAGAAAGGTTTGTGAATTCTAATAGGCATTTAATGTGTGAATTTTGAATTTGCTTGCCGCAACTTTATATTCTGGAATACTTCCAAACCTGAACTGTTCTGAGATTGAAATTCTTTGTTGCTTATTTTCTGTTTTGATGTCTTTAACTCATCTCATCAGAAAAGCGTGCCAGAATCAAGAATTTCATGTTGAGCACTGAAAAGACTAAGGCTGCTCTATTTTATTGCGTGATTTCTTTCTATTTCACCATAATCATTATCATCTTCTTTAGCATCATTATCATCTTCATCACCATTATCTTCTGCGATATGAAACGGTTACGAAGTATACTTTTTTTAAATCCTAAACAAAACATTTGTTTATGATTTACATTTATCATTAGTTTATTATAAAAAACAATCTAAATATTTATCTTGACTTGAACAAAAAACATAAAAATCAGAAAAAGAAAGAAATCAGAAAAATACTTTGTTTGCTATCAGTTGTTTGTTCTTTAAAAAATAAATATTTACTCATGAATGTTGTTTTTCTTGATTTGTATTTTAATTTTCTAAAGTTTCGTAAAAGTTGTCCAATAATTATTCAAGAATATTGGTTTTATTTTTCAATTAATTTTTTCATTGAATTAGCTTCATACAGACCGAAATAATATATTTTTATTAGAAAAAAAATAGTCAATGTCTGCGTGAAAAAAAAAAATCACGAAACTCTTGTTCGGCACCTTCCTGCGTTTTCCGTAGATCACTTAAACGATTTCTACGATAGCACAGCCTTTATAGTGCATAAGTACCAATGATTCCATAAATTGCATTTTTTTCATAGAGTATTAATATATTGACGAAAAATACAGCATCATCCGAAATAACAGGGTCGAATTTGACATGAGTGTAATATTTGCATGCTTGAGGCCCATTTTTTCAGCGGTGCTAAATACATGAGTGGAGATAAGTAGTAGTAGTAGTAGTAGTAGTAGTAGTAGTAGTGTAACAATATACTTATGTCATGTACATTATGCAGAAACGTTTGTGTTTCATTTCCGAAGGAAATCCTATGGCTAAATCACTGCGAGATATATCAAACACTGCATATAAATTCTGTTTCAGTTAACGGAACACCGTAATGTGCAATGCATCGAACGTTTTATAGTTGCCTTTCTTCTCTTTCTTTAGCCGCAAACTTCAATTCGCAGACAAAGTTGAGGAAATAGAAATAAAATTCTGTGACGAAAATATCTAACGGTTGAATAGACGCACATCACGAAAAATTCTCCCAAAAATGGAGAATTGTTGGCCAGAGACACGGATAGAGCACGCCATATTAAAATAAACTGACCATTCTGGAGACGCCAATAACAAACGCTGTGTGATCGATCGATGCAATCGGAACAATATACAAATAATAATATCTGAACCACTATCCAAAGTCAAAAACATATGTCATATATATCCTATTTCCTCTCAGTCTCCGTATATATATATATATATATATATATATATATATATATATATATATATATATATATATATATATATGTCGTGTATTTAGGCATTATTTTTTCATTCAAGCAGACATTGTTAAAACAACAGAAATCTTCTGTTTAGTAATACCTTTTTTATTTTTTCAAATTTCTCGTATTATCTTTTTTGTATATACATCGAACGTATGGATGTATGGTCCAAGCAATTTTTTCTTCTTGAATATATATATATATATATATATATATATATATATATATATAAGAAGAAAAAAATTGAATATATATATATATATATATATATATATAAGAAGAAAAAAAATTGCTTTGACCATACATCCATACGTTCGATGTATATACAAAAAAGATAATACGAGAAATTTGAAAAATAAAAAAGGTATATATATATATATATATATATATATATATATATGTATATTTATATATATATATATACATATATAATATAAAGCTGAAGGGGTGTGTGTGTGTGTGTGTGTGTGTGTGCCTTGTCACGAATAGGCTCCTATATGGTTGACTATTTTAAAAAACTGATTTCATATATTGATAGAAGATGTATAGAGACAAAGGAATCGGTATGTTTGATCTGGCAGAACGGTGGTTCATTAAAATTGTGGGGTTTGCGTTGGTGCCTGGTCCACAAAGTATGGAAATAAAAAATTAAAAAATTAAAAAAAAAACAAAAAAAACGTTTACAAGTGTTTTTGATATAGATGTACATAAGAATACTTTGATAAGTATGTTTTAACTTAAATAAGGATGGTATAATAAAATTGTGGGGTCTGCGTTCGCGCCTGGCTCCATAGAATAGATATAGGCACAAACTTTAATAAAATACTTTTCATATCTATCTGCGTAAGTATACTTTGATAATTATGTTTCAATTTGAAGAAATATGGTATAATAAAAGTATGGGGTTTTCGTTCGCGCTTGACCTCCATAGAATGGAAATATGTCACAACGTTTAACAAGGTTTTTTAATATAGATCCACAGAATATTGTGATAAGTGTTTCAGTGTGAACAGATATGGTATAATAAATTATGGGGGTTATCTATTTTATTTTTACTTTCATCATATTTTGCTTTGGTTTTGATACCCCCAAATTCGAAGCTATCTCTTTACAACCCTTCCTTTTCATAACGTATCATACTTTCATAAATCAGAGTCCATTTTCTGTTGGCTGTTTTTGAACCTAGTCAACGACGGGTAATTTTGCTTGTATATATATATATATATATATATATATATATATATATATATATATATATATATATATATATATATATACTAACAGTTCCGCTCGGCTTTACTCGGGCCCTATGTACTATTAATAACTTTATGTGCATATGTATATATTAAAAAGCCTGCATATGTACCGTAATGCTCTTCTATATAATAGGCTTCCTTAAAGAAAAATTGAGAGAGAGAGAGAGAGAGAGAGAGAGAGAGAGAGAGAGAGAGAGAGAGAGAGAGAGCAGAGATTACTTTTTAAAACTTTGACTCCAATTTTGACCTCTTAGCACTTATTGTTTTGGATTCAAATTAAATTAATATATTTGACCCATGTCCAAGTAACCTACATCTAAAATATCAAGTGTTTAGACACAAAATTGGCGGAGGAATTTGGTAGAGCCGACAAAGGTCAACTCTCTCAACTCTGACCTCCTGGCAGCGAAATTTTCCCATAAAACTGATTAAAAAGCTTGCTGCATATCTGAATACCCTTTATGTAAAACATAAAATGCTTAGACTCAATTGGCTTAATAGTTTGCCAGAGATCGCAATGTTCAAACCTTTTGAACTTTGGCCCCTAAGCAGCCAAATTTACGGTCAAAAACCGATTAAAAAGTTTGCTCTATGTCGGAATACACTGTATGTAAAATTTTAAATATTTAGATAAAAAATTGGCTGAATAATTTCGTAGGGACCGCGGAGGTAAAGTTAAAAAAAAGATTGACCCCAATTATGACCCTTATCATTTATTGTGTTGGGCTCAAATCAAATTATAAAGTTAGATCCATATCCAAGCAACCTATATCTAAAATTTCAAGTATTTAGACCCAAAATTGGCGAAGGAGTTTGGTAGAGTTCTTATAGGTCAAATCATTGGACTTTGACCTCTTAGCAGCCAAATGTCTGGCCCAAAACCGATTAAAAAGATTTTCCCGATTCAAAAGATTTTTCCAAATCTTAATACCCCGTATGTCAACTCTCGAGTCTGTAGACCGAACATTGATAGCGTTATTCGGTAGGGAAATGTACACAGACAGACACACAGAGAGACATTTTTACTTTATATATAGATATATATATATATATATATATATATATATATATATTGGGGAGTTAAGGAAAGAGCATAAGATCAATTCTTTAAGAGAAGACTCATTGGGATAATGTGAAATTCAATAAATTGCTTTGGAGCTTATATAGAAATCAATAAAGGAAGAAAATTATGATATGAAACTATATACTAATACTAGACTACCCGTGACCCGTTGGGTCAGTATGTTATATTAGCTATGGAATTAATGTATGGGCATGACACTTGTGACGTAAAGAAAATAGATTTTTTGACATAACAGAAACATTACTATGAAAGTATATTAAAATGAAAAAAAGAATATAGATAGATTTCTATGAGTCGTTATGTTTATAATTGTTTATTTTTCAAAAATAAACAAACAAACAAAATTTACAGCCATTGGATTATAAATGGTTTGCCATATAGGTAAATGTGCACGGAACAAATACCATAATACTTAAAGTTAAAGTCAAATTTTGATACATCTTTTAATTTAAACGCGAAAAAAAAAACCCCAGAAACAATTGGAACGCTGAAAACGTACACAGTAAAAATGCGTTTTATTGTCGCGTTGATTATTTATTTGTAACACAAATAAAAAAACATATTTTCGTTAGTAGTGTAGAAGAAAATGTATGAATGTTTTTAAGAAAGGTGCATTAAAAATGGAGAATAAATTAAAAAAGATGAGGTGGGTAAATCGCCGTTGTAAAATGGTTGCCAACGGGTTAAAGTAGATTTATTTGTAAGAAAATTGCGTTAAAATAACGAATACGGAAATGAACGATGTAAAAAATGCAGAAAGTATTAACAATTCTTTATTTGGAGAATTTAAACGCGAACCCCCCCCCCAAAAAAAAACAATTGGGACGCTGAAAACGTACACTGTAAAGCAATACATTTTATTGTCGCGTTGATGTTTTGTTTATGTTCGCATGCGCAACCGGAAATCGTAAACCGGATGTTGGGTTAAAGCACCCGTTACAAGGTCATTTGAGTTTTATAATTATATAGGTGCATAGATTTATTCATTTATTCAATAATACATCAACTAGGATTGTTGGGTACGTGAGAACTTTTTATAACATTGTATTTCGAAGTCGAATGCTTCTCATTAGGTGTGAAGAGAAGAGGTAATATAATAGGGATGCGACGTCTAGCGATAGTTATATTAGGAGTGAAATAAAGTATTGGGGCTGTGTGGAGAAACTTAATTGATCTCTGTGATATAGGAGGAGTATATTATTTATTATATAATCAGTATTATAAATTTTTTTATTACATTTTCACCCCAAACAAGGCGCATTGCCACTTTGATGTAGAGGGCTACTATCAGGGGCAACAGCTACTGTTTATGTTTAATCATAGACCACCGGCAATTAACACGTGTATATAAGAAATAAGTATATAAGAAAATAAGTATATAAGAAAATTAAGTATGTATGTATTATGTGTACGGTATAATCACGTGGACACACCGATTTTCGTCAGATCATCGAAGTTAAGAAATGTTGAGTCTGGTTAGTACCATATGGGTACTATGAATGATCATTCTAGACACTGTATGCACTTTCCGCTTATCTCGGCATTGTTTGCAGTCGTCCTGAACCTCCACTTGCCACTGGTATTCAAAAATGTCGACTCAAGAGAGGCGTGGTTAGAGATTACTCAACTCTTGCCACAAAAATTTCATACGCAGGCACCCTTACAGTGGGTATCCGTAGATTGTCAAGACTAAAGGAAGCCTGTATGTATGTATGTATGATGTATGTATGTATGTATGTATGTATGTATGTATGTATGTATGTATGTACAGGTATACAAGTCCCAATCATGGATCAAATGGCATGATGGGTGGAGAGGGCTCCGTAAGCCGTGGTGAAGGAAACCTATCTAGGAGAAGGAAAACCCTGATATAAAACCTGCGGCGACTGCTGTATGCAATGATGTTAACTTGCTCTTCTTTTTGGTTCAAAGTGGCAGTTGTTCAGAGAGTGGTATTGTCTCAGTGCAAAGTCTTTCCTCACTATAAAAAGCTTCAAGCACAGGCATTACTTGATATGTAATGGAATACACATTTTACCATCAGTGTGTATCTCGATAACAAAAAAGCTGGCTGTAGCCTAAAACGGCAAACGGACACTCAATGAGAACTGATGCGGATATGGGCGTCAATGGAAATAAAGGCTCTGGAACATCCAAGATCTAGTCCGGCAGGTGTTCAGGGCACCACAACCTGGACCCAGTCATCGGTAGATGTGCAGGACTGTAGAAGGTTCATAGAAGTGACCGTCCGGCACGTGCTGCTAGTAGCGCTCATGTCTGTCTCATTTGAGCCAGGGATGTATTAAGTAATGGCAATACTCGAGAACGAGTTTGCTGCCATCATGTACAGGTATAAAAAACAACACAATGTAGCATATGAGATCGTCTTTACAGAAATGACCTCCTCCCGTGAGTGTAGTATCTATTCTGCTATCATGCATTACTTCTCCCAGGCATTACTTCTTAATTTGATAGTAGTCCATAACGGGTCGGAACTTCTGTTTGGTATCTTGTAAGACAGCCATCAGGGGAATCAGTCCTCGGCGGGGGGGGGCGACCTCATCCTCCAAATCTGCAGTTCTTCTTTATACTGCCCCTTAGCCTCATTGGAGGGGGTACTCTGAAAGTCAGTTCCGTAATGATATTGGTGGTTGATCGCCAGCCCACTTCCCTATCGTACTCCGCATGAAAGTCAGACTCGTCCAGGGTAATCGTGACGCAAACACGGGTCTCATGTCGAGAGAACTCTATCTTGCCGGTGCAGTCCACAGTGATTCCACCCAGCTGTGTAATCAAATCCATTCCTAGAAGTAGGTCGTACCCAAGCAGCTCCCCGTCCACCACCAGGGCTTCCACGGCTACTGCAGGCCCGTTGCTGATGCTTGTGCTGATGACGCTCACCCCGCAAGCAGTAAGCGACCCTCTACCCACGGTTAGTATCGGAATTCACTCCCTGTACCAAGTGTAGCAACAGGCATTGTGCACCAGTGTCTGGGTGCACCCAGTGTCTAAAAGGGCGAGGCATTCATGTCTGTTAATGTGCACACTCAGTGCGGGCAGCGCATTGTTCAGTGACGATCTGAGGAGAAGATTGGCGCTGTAGCTTCTTCCCCTTGCCCGTTTCCCGGACAGGCATGGACCAAGTGTTCCCGGATTTTACACTTGTAGCACTGAAGCCCGCTAGAGCTTCGAGTCAATGAGCGCGATGAGAAACAATCACGGGCTAAATGGTTGGGCTTACCACACTTGTAGCAGCTTGTAACCGTGCCCAGGTTCTGAGATCCACCCTGTGGCGGTTGCACGGCTTCTACACGGTCTACAGTCTCTGGGCTTTTTTTTAGTATTACCCGCGCCCGCGCTAATACTTCCGAGACGTCCATCTCATCTACTTGGGATGAGGATCAGAGCAGATCCTCCACACCAGCGGGCAATCCTGCAATAAATGCACACACCAGGCCTTTATCTGATATTCCTCCAAACAGGACTGCAAGCTTCTTCAGTTCTGCCAGATAAACATCAACTGTCTCCCCGGAATGTAACTTGCGTGGCATAAACTCCTTTCATGCAGCAACTGTGATGATGCAGGTGAAATTTGCCTTCTTTTCGTCCGTTAGCTGCTGGTATGCAGCACATGCGCCCCCAGCGAGGCGCATTGTGACCACGCATTCCAGACGCTTCACGCCACTGAGCTGGCATATTAATTCTGTCTTTTCCACCCATTCCTGTACTGACTGCTCAGGGCTGCTGCCATCAAACAGTGGAATCAGCTTAGGATCAAATCCTGACGTAATGCCGAAATAGCTTGTAGAACTGGAACCTCCTTCACTCGTTCCAATTCACTGAGTAACCGTCTGTACGGCGCAGAAAAACCTCCTCCACTCCTCCAAGCGACCTGCTTTATATTACATTCACCCACGTGAATCTCGCGAGATCACATGAGACTGTTTCTGTTAAATATCGCAGACGTCGTATTGGTTTTTCTTTTTACTGTCCAACGCGCATGACAGGCAGACACGTGGGCGCTTTACAAGTAGACCGTTTGTATGTTCGTTTCTATTTTCCCCACATTTGGATTCCTCGGACTACTGTTCTCATCTTGAGTGTATTTTCACAAGGACTCGTAGCGTTGTGGATAAAAAACTAGGTAAAATTCAGTTGTAAGTTACACTCTTCTGTAAGTTGAAAGCTCAATCCTCAGGCCAGGCGACATCCAGAATACAACTGCGAATTTCTTATGACTGATGGAACGAGAGCATGCTACTTCCGTGAATGAAATGCTTTTAAGTTCGAAATTCATGCAGATTCCCGGATTCAACAGAAGATTTTCGCATTTGACAAGATACACCTGAATAAGGTCGGGGGTTTCATCGACTGAAGCATTGTGGAAATAACACTCAAGATGAGAACAGTAATGGGAAGAATTCAAATAATATGAACATATAGTCAGTTATTGATTTATCTATAAAACGTGATACTGTTTTCCTACACTAACTTATGAGAAAACAAATTTGGCTGACGTAATGAATAAAAGAAGCATGAAAGTGGAAAACTTCTGGGCAGCTTGTTTAGAATTAAAGTTTCCCATATAACAATAATATATATATATATATATATATATATATATATATATATATATATATATATATATATATGTATGTATTTTTTCATTTAATACACCACGTTAATAAGAATAGACACACAGAAATTTACTCATTTTCGGAGCGTTTTTCTTTTATTAGCCACAACATTGTGTACAATTATTCCAGATCCCGGTGTTGGCATATAAAAAATAAATGCTCATAATTTGAACAACTTGGGCTCCATCAGTGTGTAGAAAAACACAATATTACAAAATTTTCACAGTCTCTAATAGGACCCAGTCCAGTTAATACAGTGGATATTCATTTTAAAACTTTCCGAAAATGAGTAAATTATTGAATATCTATTCCTATTTACGTCATATCTTTTAAGAAAAAGATCTGTAGCCCAAATATTCAACTGTTGAGCTACTTGAATGAGGACTGTGTGCTATTTATTCATACGTAATCACTGCCTCAAATAGTTAAATTACATATAAACACACACACACACACACACACACACATATATATATATATATATATATATAGCTTATCAGCAACCTCGTGCAATTCAATGGTTTTTACTTTTGGATATTTTTAACGTCGAACAAATATATATATATATATATATATATATATATATATATATATATATATATATATATATATATTCTTCAGAATAGTGTAATGCAATAGATCTACTGGCATGGAAATCCAGTGATTATTGGTCTTACAAAATACTATTAGCTGTAATATTTTATAAAGACAATCCCAGATGAATAAAAAATTGCTCACTATACCAGAGTGAGCAAATACCTCATAAATTAGAAATTTTAATTTTATGACATGATAGTACCTCTGCGCCTGGCTAATGGGCAAAGAAGGAGTATGGAAGTCGGGCGATAGACAGAGCCTATATACTCCTTAAGCAATTTAGGAAAACCCATCGGGGATGAGTGCAGGTTCCTTTTCCATGCGCGATATGGCACTACAAACATCCCGATATGATACCACTGTTGATGGAGCAGCCGCTCTAAGCTCTATCAAAGAGTTAGGGTACCTGTACTACCAGTCGGAAACAGCAGCCAGGAAGTGTCAATCTGGTGCCCTCAACCGATCAGACGAAGGTCAACACAATCTAATTGCACTGGCCTATGTAGCACTCAAGCACTTCCAAGTGCCCCGTTTAGAAGTATGGCATGTGTCGGGAGCGGGGATAACGGTGTTCATCGCCTTAGTAAGAGAACAAGGTCGACCACAGTGTTTCTGTCGAATCCCTGTGATTTGACCTCTATGCCTGGTTAATAGGCAAAAAAGGAGTATGGAAGCCTGGCGATAGACAGAGCCTACCTACTCCTTAAGCAATTTAGGTTTGCAAACCGGTAATTTGTTTGAGTCACCAGCTCTAGGAAGGTTTTCATCCAAGATTGGAGACGCCTCCCTCCCCTTAGGTTTAGATTCAGAGTTTTCCTTCTCCTAGACGGATGACCTTGGAGGTCTACGGGTCCATCCGCACCGAGAGGGTTTGCCCCGCGCTGGGGTCTTAATCCAGGTATTTCTGCGACCCCGCGTCGGTAGTTAATGTTAGTGGGTTAGTTTGTAAAGGTTTTATATCTACTGAAAAGTTACACTCCTCAAAGTGATTAAGGGACATTGCTATTTCATAGTTACTGGAAGAGGGGATGAGTAAAAGTTCATGCAGTGGAAGCAACTATATTTGCAAAAGGTTCATTGGAAAGGAGTTAATATATGGTTTAAGATTTTCCTTTAATTTTTAATTTTTTGTTTTTATTTATATGTTAGCTAAGGAATAGGATAACGTGTTACAATATGGCTTGATATTAAGAATTAAACTAAGAATTTGGTGCCCAAACTCTGAGTATTTAAGATGACAAGAGGGTTAAGATGTATATTCAAAATATATACAAGTAACTTCATTTTTGATTTTAAGTACAATACAGTACAGGTATAACTGGAAGTAAAATTTAAGCTATGGCGTATTCCGCATCTATCTAAGGAAGAGAGAGATAAAGGATTGCTATGTAATGTAGATCGCTTTAAATCTGAGTACAGACTATTGCTAGTAAGTACCTATCTGGATAAGAATAAACTCTAATGAATGTCTAGCGGTAGAAATGTATAGATGCTTAATGATAATGACTTTCTAAGCGTCCAGCATGCGGAGGTTAAGGGCTGAAAGCTAAAGACCCCACTCCAAAGGCGGGTGTAATGTATGAGTTTTAGTGGCAGCTTGGGAAGTAGAGCAAATTGTTAGTTTACAGGAGAGGTGATTTAACTTCGAGAATACAGCTACACATTAGAATTTAGAGTTTCAGGTAAAGTTTAGTTAAAAAAAAGAAAAAAAAACCTATTTAATTTAACATGCATATTAGACATAGGCAGTCGTCTTGGAGGCAAAGTATATATTGGAATATATGTAGCAAGCCAGCAGGGGTGTTTGTACAGTTATGAGCGAAAGATTAGTACATGGTGAGTCGGGGTTCGTAGTTCCAGTCGGTCATTTAGGTCAGGCAAAAAGCATTGTGTATTTAACCATAAATAGTCTTAGAGACGTAACTAAGATCACTGTAACGTTAAATTACAAACATAATTGAGTAAAATATAAGCTATATTCAGTGGTTTGATATAGATGGCAGGAAGGCCACATTATTAATACAATCGACGATATGGTAATTGTAGATATTAAGTATATAACGTAAATTAAGTTCCTCTATCTTCTAACGTAGAAAAGTAAATTCCCGTTTGTGTTAAATTCAGAAATTTTATTTGCCTAAACAAATTAATTAAAATATATTAATTAAAATATATTTAAGTGTATTTTACAACCGGGCAATGTAAGGCGACCTACTATATACAGCGGATTTTGAATTAGTGAGGTACTATCACAGGGATTCGACAGAAACACTCAGTGGTCGACCTTGTTTCCTGACTAGGACAATGAATACAGTTTTCCATCTCTCTAAAATGGGCGCTTGGGAGTGCAATTAGATTGGGTTGACCTTCGTCTAATGGGTTGAGGGTACCGGATTGACAGTTCTTGGTTGCTGTTTCCGACTGGTAGTACAGGATCCGTATCTCTTTGGTAGCGCTTAGAGCGGTTGCTCCATCAACAGTCGCGCATGGAAAGGGACCTTGCATGCATCCTCGGTGGGCTTTTCTGAGGTCACACTCCTAGTAGATGAAAGGTCAGCTGATGGTCTACTTGTGTTGCATGTCTGGTATTCTGCATAACCACTTGTTCAGCACCCCTTACCGAAACTGAAACTCTTAAAAAATGATAACAGTACAATAAAAAATTAAACCAGGCTTAAACTCAAACAAAACCAACTTGCCCCCTCCCTTGAGACTTGCATTTACGAACATCTGTGGGCGTAGAACTAATTTAGATGATGTAGAAGCATTTCTCCTAGCAAACATCCCGGATATCTTAACAAAAGTGAGACTAACCTACACTCCTCCAACCCCTCTAACTACTTTAACATGCCTGGATATCTTCCACTCTGCCGTAAGGACTCTAACAGACGTATGCACGGACTTTGAGTCTATATTCGTAACACCCGCTTACTAGAGAAACAAACCTAGAATCGGACGATCAAGCAGTTATGTGCTTTTTAGACTTAACATGAAGCATAACATTAGCTACTTTTATTTTCTGTACCTCTCTCCCCCAACCCAGGACTGCACCCTAATAAACAAAGTCTCTGACAGCATAGATGCAGCACTCTCCCTCGACACTAGCGCACAAATGCATGTATTTGGTTTGGTGACTTCAATGTCCACCGCAGCAACTGGCTTAGATTCTCTACTTACACAAACGCAGCTGGTAGCACAACGCATAACTTCTCTATATCCCATTCCTTATCACAGATGGTTACGTTTTCAACCCGTTTCCCAGACCAGCAAGAACAACACGCATCACTTCTAGATCTGTTTCTGACTACAGTTCCCGATGATTTTTTAACGAATACCCACAGTCCACTTGGAAACGCTGCTCATGCAGTGATAAATGTTGAAATCTCCCCAAACTCTAGAGCCAAAACTGAAGAGCCACTGCTCACAACAACGAAAAATTATAAAAAGGCTGACTGGGAAGTCATCAGGGATCTCATCAGATGCCCCACGGGAAAATATATTTTCTCTTCCTACTGAACAGTGCGCAATTGAGACCATTGAATGGTTCAAAACGGCAATTGAAACACATGTTCCCACGCGGAAATTTTATAGCAAGACCCACTCTCCCCAATGGTTTACTTCTTCTTGTGCAGCTACCATTGCGCAAAGGCAGCATGCGTTCCGCAGATTTAACCGACATAAGTCCAGTTCAAACAGACGGAAGTATATAGAAGCTAGGAGAAACTGTAAGAAAGAAATAGCGACAGTTAAGAGAGAATTTATTGAAACCACCAAAAAACGCATCGAAATCAGAAATTATTTCTGGAAAATCTACAATAGTGTAGTAAATAATGACCAATCAACAATTCCCCCACTATCCAACAATCATGAGGTTGTTTGCACAGCAACCGAGAAGGCTAAAATGCTTACCAGTCAGTTTGCCTCCAACTCCACACTGGACCTTGCTAACCACCCCCTCCTTAACTTTCCTTTGCGGATAGACGTCACGCTAGACGATCTGAAAATCACCCCTTCTCAGGTGCATGTTAATCATAAAAAATATTGACACTTTAAAAGCATGTGGACCTGATCTCATCTCTGCTGTGCTATTAAAAAAATGCTCCACCGAAGTAGCTCCAGTTAACTCCAAACTCCAAAATGCCTTAAAGAATCTTGCTTTCCTGACTGCTGAAAAACTGCTTCTGTGGTACCAGTTTTCAAGAATTCTGTTGAAAGAACTGACCCATTAAATTATCGCCCCTTAGCCTCCTCCCACTTTTTGCCAAAATATTCCAGTCCATAATTAACCAAGCCCTAGTCCACCAGCTTACAGATGAGAAACTTCTGACCGACCAACAATATGGATTTTGGCAAGCCCGTTCCACAGCAGATATCCTAACCGTAATCTCTGAACGTATATACGATTCACTTGACAAAGCAGGGGAGGGTAGAGCGGTAGCTCTAGATATATCTAACTCTTTTGACAGGGTATGGCATGAAGGACTTCTCAGGAAAATCAGATCATACGGTATCACTGGACGAATACTCAACATAATTAAATCCTTCCTAGATAAGAGAAAAATCCAGGTTGTCCTCGACGGTCGCACATCTAAACAATATGATATAAATGCCGGAGTGCCTCAGGGGTATATCCTTGAATCTGTATTATTCCTAATATTCATAAATGACCTTCCCGACAAAATTGTCTCTGAAATGGATACATAAGCTGATGACACCATGCTCTATAACAGGCACGACAGGAAAACAAATAAACACATATCTAAGGAAATGGCATAAACACTACAGAATGATCTCCAATCAGTAGTGGAATAGGGACAAAAATGGATGGTCACATTCAATGCTGCCAAGAATAAACTTGTTTCCTTCATTAATTACAAGAAACCTTCTCTACCACCAATAGCAATGGCCAAAGATTCATTATCTGAAAGTACTTATTTGAAACTACTCGGCCTAACGTTCACAGGAAACATGAGCTGGAACATTTACATTAAGAACATTGTCAGGACCGCTGCGAAGAAGGTAGGCTCTCTCTACCGTGCTAGAAAGCTATTAACGTCCGAAAGTATATTATATACATATAAGGCCACCATTCACCCATGTATGGAGTATTGTTGTCATATTTGTGCTGGTTCATCTGCTACTAGTCTCTCGCGCCAAAAACTGATCAAAAAGCTTGCCCTATGTCTGAATACACTTTTTGTAAAATTTCAAATATTTAGATAAAAAATTGGCTGACCACAGAGGTCAACATTTTCTTTTAATTTAACCCCAATTTTGACCCTTAAACATTTATTGTTTTGGGCTCTAATCGATTTAAAACGTTTGATCCATGTCCAAGGAATTTACATCTTAAATTTAAAGTATTCAGACCAAAAATTGGCGGAGGAGTTTGGTAGAGTTTTCAAAAGTCAAGTCGTTGAACTTTGACCCCTTGAAAGCAAAATTTCTGGCGGAAAACCTATTAGAAAGACTTTGGCAGACTAGTTCGGGAGGAAAATGTACACGCACAAACCCATACACTGACAATGTCACATATATATATATATATATATATATATATATATATATATATATATAATATATTATATATATATAATATATTATATATATATAATTATATATATGTATAAATATATATATATTAGCAGTTAAGCCCGGCTTTGCTCGGATTATGTACTGTTCATAACTTAATGTGCATATGTATATATATTAAAAAGTTTTACTCATGTCCAGGTAACCTACATCAAAAATTTCAAGTGTTTAGATCCAAAATTGGAGGAGTTTGGTAGAGTCCACAAATGTCAACTCTGTAAACTTTGACCCCTTGGCAGCCAAATTTTTGCATGTCCGAATACCATTTATGTATAATTTCAAATGTTTAGAATCAAAATTGGCTGAATAGTTTGCTAGAGACCGCAAAGGTAAAATCTTTTCGACTTTAACCCCTTTGCAGCCAAATTTCCGGTCAAAAAACGATTAAAAAGCTTGCACTATGTCAGAATACACTTTATGTAAAATTTCAAATATTTAGACCAAAAATTGGTTGAGTAATTTAGTAGAGACCGTAGAGGTCAAAATTTTTTGGACCCAAATCTTGACCCCTTAACATTTATTGTTTTGGGTTCAAATCAAATTAAATATTTGATTTAAGTCCAAGTACAATTTCAAGTGCTTAGGCCCCAAATTGGCGGGAAAGAGTTGGTAGAGTTTTCAAATGTCAAATTGTTGAACTTTGGCCCCTTGTTAGCCGAATTTCTGTCCGAAGACCAATTAAAAAGATTTTTCCAAATCTCAATACCCCTGATCTTAAATCTCAAGTTTGTAGACCGAAAATTGACAGAGTAGTTTGGTATGGAAATATACACACACAGGTACGCACAGACAGACAATTTCACACACACATTATATATATATATATATATATATATATATATATATATATATATATATATATAGCCATGCACATACAGTACTGCTCCGCTGTTTCACAGCTCATTAGTGCGGCTAGACAGGCAACTGCCTCAAGCCAGGATCGAAACATGACGGTCCAAATGACAGCCAGGCTTCTCACCATTATGCTATACGGTGGCTGCTGTGTGGGTAATGAATTTAACAATGTTTAGTTTTGACATCGTCCAAATGCCTCCGCTCGATCTGTTTACACAAAAAGTGTCGCTTAATACACTAATGGCAGTTTGTATATATATATATATATATATATATATATATATATATATATATATATATATATATATGAATAAAAAATAAATACGAAAAATATATAAATATTTATATATTTTTTGTATTCATTTCCTGTGTGTTGACGTGTATGAATACAAAAAGTTTTTTGAAAAAAAACAAGAATGTTTCCTTCAAAAGCACATATTTTCGACCGATCCTTCGATCTTCCTCAGTGTGAATGATAGAAAACACGAGTGGGCGGGCAGAGTAAGCAGCCGGAGGAGGGGCACAGGTATAGCCATTAAGGTAAAGATCTATTTGAATATGACCCTTCCAGCATTTTCGACTTGGAATGTCCAGCAACTTGTGTGGCCTCTATTCAAAACTAAGTCTTTCATAAAAAATTGAATTGGACACCCACGCGTCCCACGAACATACTCGTAAATGTGAACACACATGTATATACACTTGCGCACTACCACATATGCTTCCTCACGTACTCATACATGCATAGCATATGCGCACCCACTTTTATGGAAGTGTTCACATATACAGTTGGAGATTGATGAGCAGATGTAGATGATAAGCTAAATGGGTGTGAAGTAGAATCTCTTTTCCAAGAGCTTGGACTTATTGTGGGTCTAGGTTGTCTGGATTGTCTGCACGTACGCACCCACCTACACGCTCTCTCACACACACACACACACGCACACACACACACGTTTATTTATTTTTTAAAACGCTACTGTAGATTTCGTTAATTGATATATACATATAATGTTAGAAAAAATAAATAAAATGAAGTAAAAAAACTAAATAAACGGAGAATATTCTTTTCATCATTTACTTAATTTTTTCTATTCTTGCTCAAACATATTAAAATTTATTAAAGTATTCGGGTTGTTCTATTTTTTTCTTCTCCCACACCCATGTATACTCCTATATGCACATATATACTCATACATACATGATGATTGCAACGTCTTGTCAGACGAGTGCCACTCCCTCAGACATTTAAAATCCATGAGCCCAAATGCCTGAGGGAGTATCTATACACAGATGATGTTACAGAGTCTTAGCTTTGTACGACAGCTAAGTCTCTCTCTCGGTTCAAAATGTTGAGATCCAGCAACAAGCAAGAGCAAGATAGCCAGCAACAAATTAAACTGCAGACCAGCTTAATGCTGGTACTGGTCTCCCGCTTTATGTTTTTTAAAATCAGAGATTTGCTTCTCCTAGAAAGGTTGCCTTCACCACGGCTTACGGGAGCCCTCTCCACCCCAATACACATACACACACACACACACAAATATACAAGGTGCTACTTGGCCGTTGACCCAGAAAAAGAGTTCATTCGCCCTTTGGAAGGTCTTGTTTTTTTTTTCATACATACATACATACATACATACATACATACATACATACATACATACATACATACATACAGTAAGTGTTAGGTATATGGTGAAAGCATTGTTTTTAAATTAGAAGCCATCACAAAAATTTGAAGCTCGATATGCCGGTTAGAGAAATCAGAGGTTAATAACGCTTAATGTTGGAAACGTAACTGAAAGATGTATTGCAATGCTTAAATGAGGAGTTGAATAATAGTAAAAACAACAACAATAGCAATAAAAATAATAATAATAATAATAATAATAATAATACATGTACAAATATATATATTCACACATATATATTAGTGATAATAACAATAATAATAATGATAATAATAATAATAATAATAATAATAATAATAATAGTCATAATAACGCTGATAATAATAATAATACCATGTGAGTCAATAATAATAATAATAATAATAATAATAATAATAATAATAATAATAATAATAATAATAGTAGTAAGCCTAATCCTGTATATCTTCATAGAAGGGTACTATAATATATAGAGTTTGTGAGGGGGGATGGAGGGCGCACCCATGTCTACACCTGTGCATTTGTGTGCGCACGTACGCGTGCTTAGAAAATGGCCTTAAATATATGTCGGAAATTAAAATGTGTGGAATCAAATAAAATAAAATGGAGTAAAAGGCCTTACTTAAACAAAAACTAACTTTTTGTGGGGGATGCTAAGCCGTTCTTCCACCGTGCATACTCACTCTTCCCTGTGCCCCGTGGGGAAATGTCTTTCGTAGGTTTCTATTTTTTATGAAAAGAGTACTCATTTAGCGGTCCCAAATCTTTATTTAGACCGAGGATGTGGGTGTTAAGTCTCAGAATGAGTTTCTTTTCATGTTGTCTTCTTTGTTTCTGTGTCCGAAAGTTGGAGGCTGTAAGTACGCATTGCATATTGTCTATGCTGTGGTCTGGGAGGATGTAGTGCATTACTATTGTGTGGATTTGTCCCTAACTGTTTGTTTGTGGTTGTTGAAACGTAAGCGGAACTCTCGGCCTGTTTACCCCACGTAATTACCCTTTGTACATCTAGTGCAATATATTATGTAAATTACATTGGGACTATCGCAAGTGAGTGGAGGGAGTTTAAATTGACTGTTTGTGCCTGAGGGTGTAAATGTGTCGCTAGTATTAATGTGTTTGCACACTTTGCACCTAGGTTTGTTGCATAATTTGTTTCCTAGTGGTGTGGAAGTGTTGTGTATTTTTGTGGATGTTAGAAGTGACCGTAGATTTGGGGGCTGTCTTCTTGTATTGAGTGGAAGCGTGTTGTATATGGTGTTGAGGGTGGGATCATGCTGCAGCTGTCTGAATAGTTGTTTAAGGGGTTTGTGGAGTTTGTCTGTGTTATTGTTGTAATTAAATACCATTGGTATTTTTGGGGATGATGTGTTACGTTTATATGTGAGTAAAGTTATCCTGCTTCTATGTTCTGCTTTCCTAATTGATTCTTTAATTATTCTAAGGGGGTAATTCTTATGAAGGAAGTAGTTGGCCAGAATTCCTGCTTGTTTTTCGTGCTCGGTCGGGTCTGAGCAGATTCGTTTGACACGTAGGCACTGGCTGTATATAATAGATTTTTTTTATGTCAATAGGGTGGCAACTATTAAAATTAAGGTAACCGTGGCCATCGGTAGGTTTGGTGTAGAGTGATGTGGTGATGTGATTTTTTTGTGATGCTTACTAAAACGTCTAAAAATGGGATGTGTGTGGTGGAGTGTTCTGTCGTGAATTTTATGCTGTTGTGACAGCTGTTTATATGTTGATAGAAGTTCATCAATGCCTCTTCGCCATGTGGCCAAATGAGAGAGATGTCATTTATATACCTATAATAGTGTAGTGGTTTTAAGTGGTAAGTGTGAATGTATTTCTGTCCAAATATGTGCATGTATATGTTGGCATAACTGGGAGCCATTTTGGTTCCCATGGCTGTGCCTTTAATTTGTAGGTAGTGTTGGTTGTTGAATGTGAATTGTTGTGTGTTAAGATAAATTGTATAATTTTGCATATGTCGTTGATGTTTGTGTCTTGTAGACTTTGAGTGTGTAAGAAGTTCTTGCACGCAGATATTCCTTCCTCATGTGGGATGTTGGAATAGTCACAAGAATTGCATTGTTTGGTATGGTCCCTATCCTATTTAAAATTTGTAGATAGTGTGTGGTGTCCTTAAGGTAACTGGGGATGTTTTACAACAGTGGGTTGAGAATGTTGTCTATATACCCCGAGATGTATTCTGTGAGAGTTCCAATACCCGAAACCATGGGTCGGCCGGGTGGTACTATTCTGAGGGCCTTAGCTATGCGGTATGTTTCTGAGGTTTCGTTAATCGGTACCTCAGTGTTTACTGTGCTACCGAGTGAGAGGTGGGTGAGTGTGTCGCTGACTATTTTGGGGAGTTTATGGAGGTTGGGGATAGTGTAGAAGACAGCTGGGTTTGGATGGTCTGGCACTAATTTCTCGATCGTGGTTCTAGTGCTATGGTCTAGATTGCTAATTAGGTTGCTAAGTTCCGATTTGAATGCGAGAGTGGGATCAGTGGGGAGTAATTTGTAGAATTCCTTGTTTGCTAGTTGTGTGTCTATTTTCTGTTATGTAATCGTTAATGTTCATGATGGTGATTGCTCCACCCTTGTCTGCTGGTTTTATGATTATGAGGTGATTGTTTCGTAATGATTGTATTGCTCGTTGTTCACCCTTTGTTACATTATAATTGGTGTTTTTGTGAAGGTTTTCTATGATGAACTTGTCTAGATGTTTTTTGACTGCGATGTTGTGTGCGTCTATGTTTAAGTTGCGTCCACTGAGGGGGTATCCAATGTGTGTTTTTTAAAGTTCTTTCCTGTTTGAATGAGATGGAGTTGGTGGTTGCCAGATGGTTGTTATTGTGGAAGTATTCTTTCAGCTTTATTCTTCTGGTATAGTCTTCCATGTCGTAGCATAGATCAACTGGATTAAGGCTTTTTGATGGGAAGAATGAAAGTTATTTGCTTAATAGTAACGTTTCGGTGGTCTGAGAGGTTGGCAAGGTTGATGTGCTGTGTTCTTTTAGTGACTAGATGTGTGTTGTTACGTTTAAGTATTCTACTAAGGCTGTACGGGTTTTGTTGATTGTAGATGTTTTTTTTCAAAATTTGGTCTTTGCTGATTAATGTGCTTAGTTTTTGTTGTTTACGTCGAAGGCATTGGTAGAGGTGTGTGGAGTATATTATGTCTAAAGCCCGAGAGGTTTATTAATTTATTTTTTTATTTCGGACTACTAGTCTCATCTTTATTAGTTGTTGTTTTTCCATCTTTTATTGGATTGTTTATTCACAACGTTTCGGCCAACTAATTCCTCTGGCCTTCGTCAGGTGATAACCGCGACGGATAGGAACTTCGAATCTCCTAACTGCATTCTCAGCCATCACTGCCATCCGTAGTTGTTGTCGTCTCACCACATTTTTGGCCAATGATCTCATTCTATTTAATAACACCTCTGGCAGTGGTTTACATAAAAAATAAAATAAATAAAATACTTAGAGTTTAGTACAGAAATAAGAATCAATCTATAATAAGTCAATTTTTTTTTCAAACAATGAAACAAACAAACTTTATAAAAAGCTTAAAAATACCAGTAATTGTCAATTAAAAATACTACATTACATATTAATAAAAAATCTACCTGATTTTCAAACACGTTACTATACTAGTAGGAATGACTTTAGTAATATAAATATATTTAATCACGACAAAAGAGATTACGAAACAGTTTTAAAAACACCAGATATAATAGTACATTAATACTTAATATGAATCATAATGGAAAAAAATAATAGAAAAATAAATATGAACTATATATATATGTATATATATATATATATATATATATATATATATATATATATATATAACACCTATCTGTATGAAAGAGAGAGAGAGAGAGAGAGAGACAGACAGACAGACAGAACGGGAGAGGAAGAAAGTGTGCCTGTCTGTCTCTCTCTTTCATACAGATAGGTGTTTCATCGTATCATGTGTCTTTAGTTTAACAGACGCTTCATCAGCCAAGTCGAAAATCTAACAACATCTCCAGAAGATACTACACTACAACTGTGGACAATACGGTTAGAGTATTCCCACCTCCTACTTCCTTTCTGAGGCCATCTTTCCGGATTCAGAGACACCTTAGCTTCAGTGAAAGACACTTAGCTACCCAAGAAAAGAAATGGGACAATCAAAAATTGCTATGACCAGATGGAACTACAAAACTGACCCGACTATCTTTGAATACATAGAGAAGTACCATACGATGCAACACTGCCTCGTCTTCCTTCTTCTGCCCAGCCGGTGCAGATTGAAAAGTCTTACAGAATTCAACAATAATGCAAAGGACTATGTAAAAAGTGGGAAACTATTGTAAGATCACATGCTTCAAAACACGCAAAGAAGAAGACTGGCTCTTTATTATGTCTAGACATGACCAATCTTTTAAATTGAGATTCGAAGTTCGGTAATTTGCACAGATACCTATGTGTTATTCGTTTTATGAATAACACTGATTTTATTCGAAAATATATAATAAATGAAAATAAAATGTATTTATAGTATTTTGTTGCAGTTCCACAGCATTACCGATCATCAGAAATTTACATCACTGGTTACTAGCGTGGTGATTCAACCCTTTGTTTTTGCAAGATGCTGTAACGATTTCGAGTGGTTGTTATTTGTTATGTATGTATTTTTTGTCGATTTCTTCAATGTACTTCAATTTCTGGTTACCATTCGTCTCTTTTCGAACACCTGTGAAGTTGCATCGTATGAACGCGTCTAGAAAGATAAAATATTTAAAATGTTTCCAAAAAACTTTCTTTCAAGTTTTAGCTAAAGAATTGCAAAAGGAATCGTTTTTTTTCTTTTTTTCTTAAGCCGACGACACGAAAGACTTGCCAACGAATCACATTCTTTATCGATCTCGTCTCATCTTGATGGCTTCTTTATCGCTGTAGCTTGCCCAGTCTCTTAACTCAGCTGAGTAAGCAACCCTGACAAATCCAATCCACTGCCGAATGGCAAAGTGGGGGGAAAGAAAGAGAGAAGCAGATAAGTCGAACTTCTTGGCCGAGTGACAAAATGAATTATAGTTAGTCTATTGTAACGCAGTGAACCCGCTGGGAACTAGAGTCAGAGTCAAATCGAAAAAGAAGGAGGAAGATTCTCAAAGTAAGCTGTGCACACATTTTGCTACATTTTTATAGTAAGTGAAGCCAATCGTCGGACTGTTTTGAGAACAGATTATATTTAGAATATTTTATGTACTCGACAAGAAGGTTTTTTTAATGTAATAACGAGTCACCGTTTGTCAACACCTAAAAACCACGAAATGATAATGGTTAGGGAGTAAGTAAAGTTGACGATGAGATATCACAGTGAGGATTGATAGCGACAGTTGAAACTGGATAGAATTTGATTTTTTAAGTGGTCGGTTCACCAAGAATTTGTTAACATTGCACTTGAATACGAACTTGTTGCAGTCAGATAGGAAACATTCACATAGAAGTGTTCAGATTGAACTAAGAAAAGAAAAGAAAACAAACAAACAAAACAAAAACAAAACAAAAAATCAGCATGTAGTTAGCTACAAAGCATACCCACGGTATTCTGGGTAGTTTTGGGAAAGCCGAACAGTTCTGGGAAATAATCTTTGCTAATCGAAGTTGCGAGTAATAATAATTCACTAATTTTTGTTGTAAATGTCTTACATGGACAACCATAGATTGCAGCTCAGTTGTGAACCGATCATGATAATAACGAGTGAGTAGAGAAGATTACAAACATCTCTTCTATGAGATAGAAGCTGCAGAGAAGAGAAAAAGACATAGTGTTCGAAGTTTGTGTAGGTAGGAAGAGAGGAAATGTTAGAAATAAGTATATTCCTTCAATATAATATTATGCAATAAAAAACATCTTGGCGCATGTCTTTTCTTTTTTTACTAATCATTAAGAAGACTTTTTTTTAATATTATCAATCATTACATTTTCAAATAAAAAATGCTTTATTGACGTTGCTTCTTGTTACCAACATTTACAAAAAAGAATATAGTTTCATCGAGGAAAGAATAGAAGAACACCAGCTTTGTGTAATTTTATTGTGCTTTTGTAATTACTAGGATTGATGTACAATATATTGACTTTGTTTGGTTGTTATTTCTCTTACGAAGTTTGTTTTAAATGTAAGTGCCTAAGTAATTGTTTTTGAATATTTAGGTTGGAATTAATTTCTAACAACACTCAGTAAAATCTTGATTATTAATCCTTTTGATGTCATAGATGATTGCATCATTCGAAATCAATGAATAATCTTAAAATGTGATCAGGAAAAATGTCGAGACATGCCGGCATTTATACTATGGAATTGAAGTTTTTGCTTTTATAAATACACCAGAGAGAAAAGATTTTACGGTTGATAAGAAATTTACTAATATTCCACAGCTAGGAAGCCTGTGAAGTAAACCTTTGTGCCATGATCTATCAAAGACTTTTGATATGTCCAAAACTTTTCCTCTAGAAACGAAGACCCTGTCACTAAATTCGCTGATCCTGTGTGATATTACCATCAGCACAGCAGCTGTTGATCTTGCAGGATGAAATTCATATTGCTTGTCACTGAGTACACATGCAGAAACACCCGTACACAAACACACACATATATATGTATACGAATTTTATTCATCCCTAACAAAGCATATTACCACTGAAATGTAAGGGACTACTGTGAATTAGGAGCCATAACTATCCTACAGGGACATTCTAAGCAATGCAAAGAGATGCTTGTTCACGTTACATTAAAATTTCTGCATGTTAGTACAGTCAGAGAAGCAGACGACAGGAAAGGAATCCTAATGTCAGAACTTCGATAGAGGAAATTATTAAAATAGAAAGCTTTCCAACATATAGGGACATATACAGCGAAGGACTGAGATTTATCTGATTGTCGAGTTTATCTGGTGTATTTACATCGAGAGTGTACTAGAGCAACAATTCGTTGGTATACATTCCATTAAAGTACCTGTAAAACAAACACAGGGATGCAACATTAACAGAGGCTGGAACATGTTAGATAGCGTGGGATCTATTTGATTACATGCTCTTCTTACATCCTGTCTAAGAAGGAGGAGGAGCTAGTTTATGGTGCACCGGCTCAAATATGAGGAAAATACCCCATGCATGGACGGATAACTTTGATTGACAACTTCTTAATTTATGACAGATTCAAGCAACTGACTTGACGAAGTTTTCCAATGTGATAGGAAGAACTTATTTAAGCAACGATTAAACAGTTTTGTGAGAATAGAAAGTTCAGGTTGCAATTTCTTAATAAATATGATTAAATTGTTGTCTGGACTAGTTGTCTTGTTGACATTAAGACCCATGATAAGTTTGACAATATTCCAAACAGATATATACGTAGATGCCTCTCAAATATTTATACGCATAGGGTGTAATTCATGATGCTGGCAACTCAGATCGCAAAGAATAGTATTGGATGTAAAGTTCTTAGAAGTTTGACTTTAGGCAATGTTGAGAAAATCACCTCTATTTCATTGGTGAAGGTTAGAATAGAAAATCGGTTTAAGGCTTTGTTCCTTGTTTGAGAAAAATCGTAGGAGTCAAGCCTCTGCATGGTCACATCATAATGAACGAATTAGACTTAGTATTTATCGCGTTTCGTAAACCCAGTGGTCAGGGTAATCCTAAAGACAGTTTTGGTTTCAGAACATCCATTTCGTTGAAAACAATTAGAATACAATTTCTGTGAGCAATGGTTGCGATCCATTGCTGAATGTATTACAGTTTAGTGTTTGGTTTCTTGAAGTGCGTGAAACTCTCAAGACTAACAATTAACCAATCAGTTATATCGGATACGATGTAGGACACATTCTTTTCAAAAATAGAATATAAAATAATTTCTTATGTGACAGTTCTAACGCTGTCCAAATCAACTATCGAGTATCGATATATTCTACGAGGGAAAAGGATATTAGAAGTTTTACTGTACTTTGTTTTATGATAGTTATATAAATAGTACACGTACCCGTCACCTGTTTGGCCACAATCATTGCCACAATTTATTCTATTGTAATTTATTAAAAAATTCCCAAACTGTAGCATGTGTTCAGGATATTCTTTTATAACTAAAAAATCATTATCAGTTTTTACTCACTGAAAATAAACAGTAGTGATTTTTGGAGCCTGAGAACGGTGAGTTTCCTCAGATTTCCAGCACACTCTGTCTCTTTCGATACCCGTTATAAATCATTTTCTGTCGCAACAGCCGTTTACCATTGTTTTTTCGATGGAATCTCTGGAATTTTAGTGGGAATAAACTTCCATAATTTCCCAGTACTTACCACAGCTTTTTAGTAGAAGTTTGATTGCCCCCCCTCTCTCTCTCTCCTTTGATTCTTTATGGCCATTTTATGTGGTGCTGGATAGATAAATAGATAGATAGAGATATAGAGAAAGAGAGAGTGCGTGTGAGAGAGAGGGGCTAATTTGTTATTGTGTCTTTTTTAAAAACAAATGAATGGTTTTCCAAATTCACTTTTTACTGGGTCAAACAATCCAAGTGGCGCTTTATGAGTAACTCAACCGGTGATAATTTTTCTAGAATATCTATCTATCTATCTATCTATCTATCTATCTATCTATCTATCTATCACAGCCACTCAACCCAATGATTCAGTACTGCCGAAGAGATACTAGATACCTTAAATCACCTAGCAAATAGACAAAAATATCATCATATCACCACAGCAACAGATAAAGATGGTGCTATAAAGACGGCGTAAAATAGTGGAGAAATCACTTTATTTAAAGAAAATATCTAGACTAATTACAGATGTCATTTGGCACACAGGTTAGATATCATTAATATCATTGGTCAATAACTGCAATAACTGGAATACATTCTTGTAGCCATTACGTTATACCCTCTTATGTATAAATATTTGGACGGAAATCGGTTGACACAAAGCATGAAGTTACTTGCTGTAAGAAGCTAAAGAATTGCTACTTCAAGATAAAAAAAAAAAAAACTAGCCAATAATAAATGCTACATTGACAGATTCCAACCTAGAAGATAATTCCCTTCCATTTCTCCAGAAATATCTCCTATGGAATGTGAGGACTAAAGGACAAAATAAGGAAAGAAAGATTTACAGGTCTGCCGAAAGTAAATCCTCTCCATCATTCACATATTGCTTCGTAATGAAGAAACACATGGATACAAACATGTCTCGTCATCATATTTATTGATGCTCAGTTTTTTTTAACGCATATGAGGGGCCCTATGTCAGTAGTGATTTAGTTGGCTAGTATGAATTTTGAACAGGATCACATTAGTACATGTCGGTATGATCCAGATCTGTAAAACAGAACCGTTCTCAAGACTGAACGGTTACAAGGCAGGGGCAAAGGTTAAACGCGATAGAAAAAAAACAGGTGGCGAACGATATTGACATGGATAACGTCTTCGAATCAATTCTTTGCAGAAAGCTAAGCGTTGCAAACGACAAGTCCAATAATGCAGATAATCTCAAGAAATTTTGGTGATGCCTCTATTCGCTGCGTCAAGTTAAAAAACAAACAAACTTAGTTACAATAGACTAAATAAAGGAAATTCCTAGTTATAACCTCTATCTCTCTCTCCAATAAGTATAATATCTCCAATAAAGCCCAGCGAAAAATCTCAAGAAAGTTTCGTTGTGTTTTTCCTAAATGAGCAGTTTATTCGTCTCAGCTGATAAACAAACACGCATGAAACGCGTTAACGATGAAAAAAAAAAGCGACGACGCAGAGATTCCCGCGCACAAAAAGGGCATTTTATTAGCTTTCTTGATCGTTCGTGAGTGAGAACATTACGTATGCGAGTTAACTTTTACGAAAATGTAACCTGTGTGATCGTTCGCTAGATGAAAACGTAACAGTTGTTCAACCAATCAGAGATTTTCATATATATCAACTACTCCTGCTTATCTAACAGTATAAATCTTATACTTAATTGGACATTGTGGATCGGAAGGTTTCCGGTAGACGTACAATTAGTTAAACAAACAGTGAAATTTAATCATTTTCTAACATCTTTATTTACTTGACGATCAGACTTTTCTATCATTTGTTGACAGAAGCCAATAAGATTTCGTACCGACGTAGAATTGTTTCAATATCGTAATTCGAGCCGACTGACCGCAAGTTCACTTTTGTGTGAGTAACTGCACATAATTTCCCTCTTCACGACACATTTGTGATGCGGACGGCTGGTTGCGTTTTGCCTGGACGATGTATCCCATATTCTAATCGCCCATTAAGTGTTTACATTTAGCACATAGATGTTATTAAAACTAATTGATTGATCACAGCTGCGTGTTTCGCTATCGGCCATTTTATGCCCGTAATACAATCCCAAGACAATTTCAAAGGCAACTGTCATAATTATGATCAATAACAACGCTAATAGGAAACAATATATCAGTTACCAAAAGTACTGTTTCCGTCAGTGTGCTGTTTGCTGATGGATAATATTACAATTATATATAAAAGAAGAAAAAAAAAAGTTTATTTGAGAATTCACTTAGCCAAAAGATGTCTGCATTTATAGATTTTATAGAATGTTCGTGCTGCCAACAATTAAGACGAATTTATTTAAATAATATTTCTTTAATATTTCAGACGTCTTGGAACAGTAAACAATCTTTTTATGGAAAGATACAAATCCTTTTATAGATGCATTAAGCAGTCGTTATCAAATATGATCGACATAAATAAAAGATTTTGGGACGATATTTCTGACATGCGATATTGTTGTTCACGTTACATGCGTTGTCCTCTTAGTTGCTTTAGACACTACACAAATAAATAAAAAAACAAAACAAAAACGAACACTGAAAAGGAATGTCGATATCTATATAGTAGTATAAATATATACTTATCACAAGTAAGCTACACAGTTTTTAATTGCGAGGGAAATCATCAAGCAATTAGTCTCACCCGGGAATGAAACACAACGTTTCTATCTAGCTTACTTACGATAACTATACTCCTCCTCCTCTTTCTCATCTTCCTCCTCCTCTTTCTCCTCCTCCTCCTACTATAAAGCTTTAATAATGTAATTTTTTCTGTATTTATCTATAGCTTACTTACTATAACTATTCTACTACTACTACTACTACTACTACTACTACCACCACCACAAAGCTCTGATGATGTATTGAGCTCTGTTGAAGTAAAAATTAAAAGTAATATATTATTTAATAATATACGTGATATGCATGAAATACTAATCTATAGCTATATGCAGGATGTCCGAGACAAATTTCACAATGTTCGGAAGGACAAGAAAAAGAAACATCATATCTGGGCCAATAATTGATGTATTATCAAAATGCACCCCTTAGAGTGTCTTAGAGGAGTATATTTTGCCGAACACATCTCACTCGAAGAAGCCGCCTTGATCCTGGCAATAAAACTTGTGTTTCGTGTTGCAAGTTTAATGGCTTTCTGAACTATGCCCTACACCTAATAGTCAATAGAATTTCAGTCAGGTGAGTTGGGGGTAGATGTTAGGATTGGCGTCGTGAAAGCAATTAGATAGTCACTTCTGTCTTTTTCAAATGGTGTGACATGGGGCCCTGATTCCACATATATGTAGGTGTTGGCAGCTAGCAAAAACATTAGTTGAAAATACATATTATTTACACAACGAGCCCATTGCCTGAATGGAAAGCTTGAGCGACACATCAAGTATCAGAAATGACCCCAGAACGGAAGTCGATGAAATCACATGACTTCCGGATGGAACACGTGTCTAGGGCACCGTACCTGCCCCTACTGTCGGGTTTTCTATTGTATGAACGGTTCAACCTAAACCTACTGGAAGGTTGGATCGGGAGAAAGGTTATCATTGGACTGGAGCATCTTCGGGTACTTCCTCTGTTCGGAGTATACAGTACCAACAATGTATACTCGGAAGAGCTCGTACAAGGTGAGTACGAGGATCACGGTTCGTTTGATCATTATTGAGCCAAGCATGCGATACCCGGCACACGCTCCATGTTGGTGGGCGAACTTCCGACCCACACTGAGTTCCTGTTTAGCCTGTGCGTTAGCAGGCCTTTTCAATTGCCCTACCGACTAGCCACAGAAAAACAAGATATAAATAGCCGGACGTTACAATTTAACTGATATGAGACGAGCTATCTATCTATCTATCTATCTATCTATCTATCTATCTATCTATCTATCTATCTTTTTCTTTCTCTCACAAACAAGTAACCCATTTCTCTGGGGGGTTTTCTAGTACTGTTCTTTTCTTTGCAATAAACTAAAAATACAAAAAACAAAAAGAAAACTAAACATCGTTTGTGAGTGATTGACTTCACGGATAAACAAGAACATAGTTTTGCAACAATAGTGTATAATCGTTTATACACTCGTGCTGGTAAGTACAAACGTAAAACATAAATATAAATTTCGTACAGTAAACTGAATTCAGTCGATGTAACAAAGAGGTAATAAGAGATTTTGTATTTTAGGTGTTCGATGTCAAAGCGGACGAGCGTCTTTTTCAAAAGCTCTCCCATAACATTTTTGCAGGAGATGGATCATCTATAGGAAAATGCTGCACGAAAAAAAAAAAACAATACACGAAATAAATTGAAAAGAAAATAATATGCCGTCCCGAGCAAATAATGGAATTGTTATTTTTATGGTTTCAATTATTATAGGTCCAAGAGAAAAGAAGATGGCGACTGTCAACAACAAAGGAAAACATAGAAGAGGTTGACATTGAAACACCTGCTGCTTTATCTCTGCGACAACTATCACTACTGCCATTTATACAGAGAAACGTCAGTACTCATTGAGCCGACTACTTCGTATTTCGCACCCTTAGTGGTTTTTGTTTGCATCTTTCGCGACATTCAAATCGTAAACTGCTTTAGCCATTTCCGGGAAGATTCAGAATTCTTTATCGGTACTGGTAATAATTCGTTACAAGTGCCCTTCTTTATTTTTGAAATAAATAATACAGTATATAAAAATATA
The DNA here is from genome assembly GCF_053919585.1 of Euprymna scolopes. Classification (NCBI taxonomy): domain Eukaryota; kingdom Metazoa; phylum Mollusca; class Cephalopoda; order Sepiida; family Sepiolidae; genus Euprymna; species Euprymna scolopes. Next base: position 59,270,513 of record NC_136494.1, read on the forward strand.
ACAAACAAGATTCTCACCTATTTTTGTAGTTAAAATCTTGTACATCCATGGGCACAAATCAAAACAACACGATTAAAAAAGACGAAGAGAGAAAATGGTGGATAACAAAAGACGAAAGGAAATAACACCTGCAAGTACATGACAGATGGTAGTATCAAGGATTCATTGTAGGATTGAAAAACGCTACAAAGACAAGTGTTAACAACAAAAGAAACGAAATAATAAAAAAATTACGATTATAATCAAATATTATACATCTAGCATATATTTGCCTAAAGCAATTGAAAAAAATCTTGCATTTTTTCGTTTTTTTCTTACTAATAAAATTAGTTTTCAGAGCGTGTACAAATATTTGCTAATTGTCAGCAATAACGCAAAGGTGCAACGCAGGTGATTTTTTTTCTTTCTTTTGCAATGTTTTTATATTGATTATTTATTTGAACGTTACGCGCTGTTGGTTGCTAAGAAGAAATCGTATACGCGATATTGTGATTAGCACGATAATCATTTGGAATTGAAAAGGAAGTCTTCTTTAAGGTAACTTTCACACTTATTTTAGTTGTTTTTACATTGTGACTTATTTAATGAAATGATTCAATTACGCTTTTCATGAATAAAACAAAGAAATTATTTACACATTTTGCTTTTGTCTTCGAAAATATAATAGAAACTTTGTATTCGAACTTAACACGTTCTGTAGATTTGTTGAAATGTTGGGTCAAATTTTCTTATCTGATTCCAACGGTGATTTTATATTTTTCTTCTATTTCCTTTATGATAGTTTGTGTTCGGGAACGGCTGTTCTTGTTCATAAAAAAAAAAAAAAAATGACGGACAATCCGCTGGGATCGAAGAATATGCTGCAGATATGCAGGTTTTTGTATTTTCGGAATGAGTCCTTTTAATTTAAAATATATGAACATTTTTGTAACATTAAACCAAAAATATGCGCCATAAAACTGTAACATGTTCATAAACAAAATAATGTGCAACGACGGGAAGCACATAGTATTTTCACACGAATGGATAACTTACGCAAATGTGTGTTATCAGCAAGCAATCAATCAAATACAAACCAATTAATAAGTTTTTTTACATACGTGCGCGATCGCCCGCCATCATTCGCTGATCTTCGCTTTTCTATCTGGACCTTTCCTTGTATGGTTTCTTCATCTAGTGGCTGTTAACCGGCTGTTTAACTTGGGCTAATAAAATTCATGCACGGAAACACAATGGAGACTTGTTGAATTTCAGATATTATATTGGAAAGGGAACGTTTTTTTCACGGGGTCGGTGGGTGTGAAGAGATTAAAGGAAAAACTAAAATTAATCTCTACCAACTAGTTTATAAAAAGAATTGTGCATGTATGTATGTGTGTGTGTGTGTGTGTGTGTCGGGTAATCAGCACCTTTAGCTACTTTGTGTGCACGTCCAGTAGGATAATAAAAATAATGCAGTTCAGTTATCAATTACGATAATAATCATATGAATAAGGCCTACGTGTAAAAAACTCGATACTTTGTGAAAATATCAACGTCTAAATTGAAAACATAAACATGTCGGTTACATAAATAACAGCAATGTATCTTGTGTTATATTTACAATGTTTAACAATCATTAAACAACCCGTTTAAACACACAATTTTCACACAAATGGATACTTGTACACATGCACACGATTGATAGCGAGCAATAAAAAACACAAATCAATTAATAAGCTTTTTTTTACATACGTGCACGGTTGCCGGCCCTCATTCTCTGATCGCCCCTTTTCCATGTGGACCATTCCTTGTATGGTTGCGTCGCCTAGTGGCTGTTGCTCGGCTGTTTCATCAGGCAAATAAAACTCATGTATGGAAACAGAATGGAGATTTATTGCCGGTTTCACAGGTTTTATTGGCGAGAGAAAGTTCACTCAAAAAGGGAGAGACCAAAAGACGATAAAATTATTTTTAAAATATTAAAAATGATTCTTTCTAACTTACTTTGCTTATTTAGCTTTAAAATTGGTCTCGAGGAAATATTCATATATATATATATATATATATATATATATATATATATATATATATTCTAGCTGTACCCTGCCACGCGTTGCTGTGGCTCAAATTGGCGCAATGGAAAAAGTTCCAAAATGAGAAAAAGCATGTCTTATAGGTTTAATTTTCCATTTTGCATGGGTACACAGTTATTGTTGTTCCATTTTCTTTGCTGATATAGAGATTTTCCGGTTTGGTGACTCTTTAATACGTAATATAAATTGTCCATGTGAAAAAACAGTCAGTGTGTAACTGTAAGGCCCACAATTGCAAAGATTGTTCCCTGTGCTTTGTTGATGGTTATTGCAAATGACAATACAATTGGAAAGTTCAATTTCCTAAAGTGTAATGATGTATCCGGTGGAATCATAGGAATGCATGGAATAAAGATATATTCATCTGTGAAAGGTCCTGTTAAGATTGTTGTTTCTATGATATTGTTTGTTATTTTTTTTTACTGCAAGCTATGTGCCATTGCAAAACTTGGATTGGTTTATATTTCACAACATGATAATTAGTACACCAAATTTCAGTTGCAATACATGCGGTGGCATCCCTGGCAAATATAGCTGTTGGATAATTAACCACTTTATCTGCTTTCACAACAGTGTCGATGGATTTGTATTTGACTACCTCACTTGGAATTTTACATTGAATAATAGCGTTAAGTTCATGGGAATCTTTGTATTGACCTGCAAGAATAGCTCATTCACTCAGTCAAATGGAATTCTTATAATTTGAATATCTGCAAAAACCTTTTAAACTAACTATTCTTTTGATGAAATAAAATTACAGAAATTACAGAAGTTAAAAGTCAAAGAATTTTGCCCTTAACTCTGATCAGCTTGCACTTTTTCGTACCCAATTTCCCACAAGTGATGCAAAAGTTTTTGTACGGATCGAACAGTCTGCAACTGGACATGCATATTTTGAGTTAAGTTTAATGTCTTCACATGGAACAAAAAAGTAGAATATTTGAGGCAAGCGTTTATTTCATCTGCTGGTGTTGATTGAAGAATAACAGGTAACATTTGTCTGAAATCTCCTGCAAGCAATATTACTGCATTCCCAAATGGCCTGACATTGCCACGCAAATCTTGCAAGGATCGACCAAGAGCATCAAGTGATTTTTTGCGTACCATTGTGCATTCATCCTAAACAATAAGTTTGCATTTCTGCAATATTTTTCCCCATATTGGATGTTTTGGAGATGTCGAACATGAGATTTTCGAAAAATTGAATGTTTTAAAGTAGAATAAATAATTCTTCTACTTGGCAGCAAGGTCGCAGGTATTCCTCATGCAGCAAGGGCTAAGGCTATGTTATTTTGTTACCAAATGGCTGCCAAAATCAATTTAATTAGAAAGGTTTTACCAGTTACTTCTGGTGTTGTTCAAGGTAGCAGTAATTTCCAAATAACTTCTATTCTCACAGACAGTAAATTAGGTCACTAAAATAGGATTTATCCATGTTTTGACAATGCCTTATTCACTGTAATTTATTTAGGAGACTAAAATAGGATGAGGGATTAGAGATGGACAGATAGAGAGGAAGATATATAGATAGGAAAGAGAAAGTGAGAGGAAAATAGAGAAAGAGAAGGAGATAGAGAGATAAAGGGATTGATAGATAAGCAGAGAGAGGGGGGAGAGTTAGAAACAGAGACAGAGGAAAGGAGAGAGATAGAGGGAGTTAGAGAGAGAAAGGGGCTCAAAGAGAGATGGAGAGGGTGATATAGAGAGAAAGATAGATTGAGAGAGGGAAAGGAAGAGATGGATAGAGAGAGAGATTAAGAGAGGAAGAGAGAGGGGGAGAGAAACAGCCGTTTGTTTCCTCGTTCAGTAGAGAAGAAATCTTTCGAGACTGAGGCAATTTTAATGTTTTCTTATTATCCAGAGTACCCCTTTTTTTTGGGGGGGGTCTAGATTTTCCTCACATTAGAAACCGACCGGGTTATCTGTACTTTCACTTAACAAATTAATAAAAGAAAAACATATTGTAAAATTTGAATTTAACATGAAAATACTATTTTAAAAAATAGCACGATAACATAAGTGCATAAGTGCCACTTTAGGTACTCCTTGGGCGTTGAGTTCCATGGCGACCAGCATAATTATTTAATGGTCGCTCCCTTAGCCCCCCCCTAGCAAGGCTAATGCATGCGCACGTAACATTTTTTTATTTACTGACGTTGGCTTAGTAACTTAACGATTTATTGATAATTTCGTAACCCTTAAACGCATGCCGGAAGATTTAAATTGGTTCATTATTGTTGTAATGAAAAAAAAAAGTTTCATTCAACACAAAACCAAAAACACATGTTAATGATAAATGATTTATTATTCTATTCATTGAAATTTACTAAAATAGTTGCTTATGTGCGCATAAAAAACTTTTCTTTTTTTTTTTTTAGATTAGGTCCACCTTGGAATTACCCCCCCCCAACCTCCAAATCTTAAGAACAGCTTCCGGAATAAACACCACTTTTGGAGGGGGGGGCTATTTGCAAAATTTAACTGATATTTGTTGTCAGCATACTCACCCGAATATACTATTAAAAAAAAGGAGGGGTTCAGTGTCCATGGCAGAGAAGTAGATTTATTTATCAATAAAAGCTGCGGAGAAGTAAATTTATTTATCAATAAAAGTCGTCATTTAAAAAAGAAAATTGTGGAGGTGGTAATGTAAATATTTAACCAAAAAATTATCCTGAAGTTTATTGCAAAAACGTTTTGTTTTCGCACTATTCAACAATTTGTTCATCCGCGCATGTAAATTAAAAAAATATTTGTAAAAGTGAGAAGTTATCAGTAAATGATTTAGTTTTTTTAAAAAGATTATTTATTTATTTATTAATTTTACATTAGGTCCACCTCCACAAATGTTAAGAACGGCTTTCAGAATAAACACCCTCAACCTCCACATGTTAACAACGGATTTCGGAATAAACACCATTTGGGGGGGATATTTAAAAAAAAAGTCGATAAAAGTCGTCATTTAAAAAGAAATTTAAAATCAAATGTTTGTAAAAGTGAGAAATTATTAATAAATGTTTAGTAACATTTTTCGGTGCTAATGCAGAGAGTGATCCGCGCTATTTTTTAAATCGTGTTTTTTTTTTATTCCAACCAATCTTATATCGAAAAAAAAAAAATCAAAAAGCAAGCGACAAACTTTTTTTTTTGGCCTTATATAATAAAGAAAAAATGTGTAAATTAAAAAATTTGGAAGATAAACAAATGAATTATGTTTTTTTTTTTTACTTACTAAACAGAAAATGAAATCTTTCGTCAATTCGTGGCTGTGAAATGAATCGAACCGGAAGTTCAGTTTTATCAACAGAACAGATTCGCACCACGGTTAAAAAAATATATTTATTTTATTTAATATTTTAATAATTCGCGAGGTAAATTTATTTTAATAACATAAAAACATGCCTCGACTCTAAAGATGGGTTGTCTGAAAATTTCAAATAAATTGGTAACGTAGAAATATGGTTTTATTCGTTTGGAACGAACCAAATTTACATTTATATATATATATATATATATATATATATATATATATATATATATATATATATAGTCGGGCACGTTTGGTTTGTTGGCTTCCTCGACTCGAACTTTTTCGAAACTCTGACTCCTCTCGAACACGTGATGTAATTTCTACCTAATAGGTCAACACTTGCTTATAACGTGCTTTTTCTAGGGAGCTAACCCTTGATCCCTCTCGCTCCACTTACGCTATGTGCACTGGATCCGTTTGCTGCCAAGCTGTTATGATATATAATTAATGTAAAATTTCTGAAATTCTTACTAGTTAGCATAATCTCTACTACCTAGCGTAGGGTACCAATATATAAAAACAATTATGGGATCACTTATCTTATTAATAGCAGTATAAAAGTTGTGCAACAAACAACAGTCATCTTTAAAGTTAGTTGCTAAAACAACGGAAAACAACATTGCTTTCTTCCATCGTATGCTTAAATTTATAAGTTGCAGTAACATACTCTGTCGCCCAGTCATTCCTTGGCTTTTTTGGCAAAGAACAAAGTGTATTATCGGTTCTATTGCTACACTTCACTTTTTATGCTCTCGGTCAGTGGAGAATAAATCCTTCTAGACTAAGACAAATAAAATTTTTGTTCCTATCTAGAGTGTCCCCTTTTGGGGAGCTGGATTTTCCCTACATTAAAAACCGACCTTGTGTCTAACTCTGCCCTCGCGGGGAAGGCAAGTAAATAGGAACATGCTTTCTCGCCCTTCTTCTTCTCTCTCTCTCTCTCTGATTGTATCCTGGTGTAGTATATATTACGAGTAAACCTTTCCAAAGGAGGAAGTAATCCCCGGGAGAATGGTCTCATGACAACATGAGAGATACTATTAATACCAAACCTCTCCTCCGAAATTTACCACTTTATCTGTTACGCCACACGTTCTTGCGGACAATTCTGGTAAGAATTTTAAGAGGCTTAAACTTATTCTTGTTTTAGGTTTGTAGTTTTACTACTTATCACTATTTCTTATTACGATATATTACTTGTTGGCATCCGTCTATCTCAAGAGACAATGGAGTTCTGTGACTCAGATTAGTCCGTTGGCGAATTGCAGCGTCTGGAAAGATAATTTATTGGAACAACTGTTATAAATATATTACTTTCAATTTTAAATTAATGCCACTTGATTGACTCTTGTAAACTACACAGTTTTTTTTTTACTCGAGCATAAGAGTGTAAGGCGGTCAGCAAGACAACAGCGTAGTTATCAGTGGTGCTGAAAATGACAGAACTTGATTAATTTAGAAGGCGGTTCAACATGAACTTTTTTACACTGGACTTGAAAACAAGCATATTATAGTCAGTTGGAAAGCACGCCCGCGGTACAAAGTTCCACAGGCCGACGATACTAGGAAATAAGCTTTGTTTATGCAATTTGCGTTTAGATTTGGGTATAGATAGGAAGTAGGCAAATTGCTGACAGTGATAGGTAGACGAGTACTTGCCGCAAAAGTTTTGCACCTGAATATGACAATGTTATTTGAATCGTATTTATCATAAGATAAAAGCCTCTCTAGGTTTACTAAGACGAATGTAATGCTCGCAGAATGATAAAGAATATTATGAGAAAATCGAAAATGATGAATCGAATTAGCAAAATCTGATTACTTATGGTTATGACAAGTATTTGAAGACAACCAGATTTGTAACCTGCAATAAAACAGTCGCGTGGAGATATGTTACACCTATATGGAGTTCTTGGAAAGAAGCTGTTTATAAAATTACTTTTAGTGTTATACATACGAGGGAAGAAAGATAAGTTATATATATATATATATATATATATATATATATATAATTTAAAGGAGATTAGAACAATAGTCTAAAGAGCTGAGTGTATTTTAATGTAACAGTTGAAAGAAATATTGCTGTTTTTTAGTTGCCAAATATAGTTGGCAACTAAAAAACAGCAATATTTCTTTCAACTTAAAATGGCAAATAATTGAGACTTGCAAATCATATAAACCAGGAGATAAATTTTGTGCACTATGTACAAAAGAGACCCTAAAAATGTTAAAATATGAAGATATAAAAAGTACAACCAAACTATTAAATTCAAGACAGGAGCTTATGACATGTAGTCATAAACGTTGGTTTAAATTTAATAAATATAAACCACCTTAAATCATTAAAAATTACTTATTAGTAAAAATAGATTACAATTATTATTTTTTTATTATTTTTTTTTAATAAATTAAGTTAGACTAATTATCTCCCTTACACCCGTCAAATAAATAATAAATAAAGTAAAGAAAACATGACAATTATCTCCCCTTAAAATACGTAATAATAATATTCTCTATATATAAACCGTAGCGTCTTTAAATCAAAAATACGCTAACGGAAACAATTTATTGCACGAGCGTCCCCCCCTTTTTAAAATTCATCATTCAATAAGATAAAAAGCTATAGCAAACATCTAAATGACTATTTTAATCACAGTTCCTGATTTCAAAAAACGAAAAATTAAAAGGTAAATATCTCTATATATTTTTAAAGCAAATTTATTATGTAAATTCAAAAATATATATTTTTCTCTACTTATCTCTAACCCATATTAATTTTCTTATAAATTTTAAATCCAGACCTTTTATTTCAATTTTTCAGATTCATCTGCCTTACGTTTAATGCTAGGTTTATTTATGGTGTCTTTTAAATTCAATAAAAACCCTCCAAAATTTGCTAATGAGGAGACCTTGCTTACCAAAAAACTATATATAATTATTCTACATAACTTGATGTATACCACAATAAAAAGCATTGTTTTCCGAAACGATCGTACAGATAATTGATTTTGTTGTTGTTCCTTCTTATGAAACGGATTTTTAATTTAATTAAAATTTGATTTTTAAATTTTAAATTATAAATCACATTACTTATATATATATATATATATATATATATATATAAATATATATATAATAGATAGATATATGTGTGTATATGCATAATTATTATTATTATTATTAATAATTAGCTTTATATCTACAGACATTAGTGTTTCATATTTACGCAATTCATCAGTGCAGTAGATGACGATCAATGCTGGTCGAAGGTTTCGAACATCGCCATGAAGTCAGCTTTGACTCTATTAACAAGGAACATACCCCATGTCCACCGTTCACTGCCAGGAAATTAAGAGAAATGTTAACATTAATGCGGTTTAACGTTAAATACAAACGATCTTAAAGTGATCAAGTAAAAGGACGTCACGATCTCGCACACACACACACACACACACACACACACACACACACACACACACACACATGTATATATGAATTATAGTGGTGTCTATTATTTTTTTTTGCTTAATTTCCAAGTGGAAATCAAAGTCTCGAAAAAAATATATGTTTTTATAGACAGTTTAACAGTTTGGAAATATTTTAACAAATTGACTCGTTTCATTGTGATGAAAAGAACAAAAGAACCAGGAAAATAAAAACAGTAATTATTGTTGTTTTCTTTTCTGGCAATATGATAACATGCAACCGTTCAAAAATAGATATTCTAATGCAAATATTGTATAAATAATACAATTTGTATCTTGATGTCAATATAGCTGGTGCTTGACTGAGCCTTTCTATGCCTTCCCGCAAAAAATTCACAATAAACACTTGTCTAGCTACAGCCATTGTCAACATTGTCCCCTACATTCTCTCTGTGACTAAAATTAAATACAAATCCCACAAAGTTTCTTCCCTAGAAATGCCCACCTGTGGAAATTCTATGTCACAGGGCGGCTTTTCAACTGACTACCACATTGTCGAGTTAGAGTCTAATGTAAACAAGTTCTTGTGAAGCCACGCTCTTAAATAATCAAATTTTTACCCAATTTTCACTATTACCGACCAGTAATGTATTGTTTCACCGGTCATCCATTCGAAACTCATGAACACTTATCGTTCTGTGTTGTTCCATAATCTTTCTCCTCGTCAAGTTTACCTCTACGTTGGAAAACCCTATATTGAGTTTTAAATGGTAAGAGATTTATTGGTTTTTCTTCAATATTTTTATTATCACTCCAACAGTCGACTCATTTTCACCTAGCTGCTTGTCACTCGTTTTGTAGCACATTGGCCCCTATAAATCTGGCCTTCATCGCAGTAGCTTCCTATGCTTAAGTAGGAATATGCCTTGTTTAGGGCGAATAAAACTTTAGAAAAGGAAAAGGCATTCACAATGCGTTGGGTATGGCAGAGTGTGCATGTCGAGGATCGATCTGCACAGTCACAGATAGGGAGTAGGCGAACTTATTGACAGTTGTTGTAGCTAAACGAGTACTTGCTGCAAAAGTTTTGCTTCTGAATAATATGAAACTGTTACTTGAATCGTATTAATAGTAAGGACAACCTTCCTACTGATCCTTGGATTTGAGGAAGGTTGAATAATACGATAGTTTTTACGATGTCAAATTTCATGTTCGAATTTCATGTTCGAATTTCATGTAAGCATAAAGGACTTTATACGTACTTTGTAGTTTTGAAGAAATTAACATAATATAAATACATTACATGCGTATTAAAAATGAATTACTTTTTATTATAATCCACAAAAGTAAGACAAAAGATATACAACATTCAAAGCGAATTCTTTTATCTTAATAACATGTTTAATGCCTTTTTACCAATTCAAACAATGCATAAGCGCAATCATTGTACCTATTTACAATGCCTCCCGACGGGACAGAGTTAGACACCAGGGTCGATTTTTAATGTGGAGAAAAGGAACAAAAATAAAAATTGTCTCAGTAGTGAAGGATTTCTCCTCCACTGACAGAGAACAAGAAATTGAAGTGTAGATCTGAAGAACAGATACTACACTTTCATTGTAGCTATTGTCATGCAGGTGCTCTTTAACATATTTTGTTCAACGAAAATTCACTATTTTTCTTCGTACTAGATATAAAAGCGATACTTTTATTGTCATCAAAATCGAAGAAACAACCCATTTTCAATAAATCGATTGAATCGATTGGGAACCCATCGTGATACACCCAGAAGCTTCACATGCCTCTCGCAGTGACTAAGTTCACAATATATTGTAATCTACATTGCACTGTAGAGAACTTATTGCTGATGTTATAAAATTATTTTTTATTTAATGGCTTGCATTAGAGTTAAAAATACAAATCTCAAGTATCATGCTTTGTTCACTAAAGCAAAGCATTCATTTCGAACGCGCTCTTGTCATATCAAAGAACCTACTACGGATTTTATATGCCTGGCATGATTGGTTCTATTGTGATAGTAGCTTGCATTTAAGTATAAAATAAAGAAGTCAAGTATTATTTTGAAATTGTGCTTTAAACAGAAATATTCATGTTGAACGCGTCTCTATCATATCAAAGAACCTATTGTTGATTTTATATCTTGTTTTTTTTGTGTAGTAATAAAACTTCTTACATGCACTTATGTAAGGCTATGTAAGCTGTTAACTTTAAGTTCCTTCTTGTATCAAATTATTCTGATTATCGATTATCGATACTTATAGAAGACATTCCGACACAAAACCTATCTAAAAACACTGCCAGACACATAAACTACCCTCATGTGAAATTTCATAAAAATAGACACAACCGTTTTCGATTGCATAGGAAACGAATTCACAGTGTTTCACCACTAACTACGTGATTCAATACACACAGACACACAGACAACTTCCTTTTATATAATAGAAGAGATTTGAATTTCCCTCACTATTTATTAACCACTAAGAATGTAGATTTATTTTTACCTTATTTGTGTGACATCATATCCGTCTGACGGTGAATTAAGAACATTAATATATATAAGCGTTCTGAAGGATGATAAAATCGCTTTTTTTTTTTTTATTGACGATTACTTTGTTTTTGTTGCATTTATGTTTTTGAATATTTTTGTTAAGTTTTTGTTTTATCAATTTGTTCGATCGTGTTTTAATAAATTGCTTTCCCGTCTCGAGTCATCAAAGTCAAAAGACGACAGTTTCGAAGGAAAATTCTCTAATCAGAATATAATCCTATAATTCTGTTTGAACATCCTTTTTTATTACAATCATTATATGGAATGGTATAATCGCTGACGTGTCAATATTTTCCGGCTCTCAGTTACGTATGTCAGATAGTGAAAGCCAATTTCATTGCCGCCAGATACTGTCTCCTAGTGTTGTGGTGTCTATAAATAGTTATATATACGAGCTAGAAAATACTCGTTCATATGTAGGTTCATGTGTTGCTTCGTTTATTTGTTTACATTCTACCGAAAAGAACATACGAATGATTTATCCTGTATCTCCTTTTTTAAAAATTTTCTTATTAGTTTGTTCAAGTTGGGGATGGAGCATCCTGCCAGATGCCAAATATTCACCTGCTCATATATTCCAACCGAGAGATTTTAAAGATTCTGACCGTCCCTTTAAGTGCAAATGTTTGAATCATTGTTGCACTTGGTTCACCGGGTATATTTGCCAGGTAGGTTTTAAATTCTTTTTTCATCAGTCCAGTTGCTCCTATGATAACTGGAATTATAGAGATCTTTTTAAGAGATTCCAGTTTCTTTTCATGTCATCCATAAAAGCTTGGTTTTTCGTTATCTTTTCCCTTTCAACTCCGTTTAACCCAGCATCACTGGGGACAAAAAAATAATGCATCATAACATTAGGTTTAAGATTCCATTTGCTGCTGTATTTTTATTGTTAAAATTTAATTGTTTTTTAAAAATATTTAATCAAAATAAACAAACAAATAAACAAACGATTTGCATACTAATTTGGGAGAGATTCGCCACATGACTGAGAACAAAAACTCTTTTTCAATGACCAAGATCTCTCCAATAGTCTTTCCTCTGTCTTTGAGTACGCGATAAAATGAGTAAAATGTGACTGGTTACTTTTGATGCATCTATATTCCTATCTTTTCACCATTAACGGTTCGATCTCCACCTAGCTCCAATTGAAATGAATGGTATTCGTCTTGCGGAAGCATTCTGTTTTGATAAGCTTCTGAGACTGGTCTCACTACTTCACTAAAATTGAAGATTTACATCAAATCCGTTGGCAAGGTTGCCGGAAAATTGGTTGGGTTGTTCTACTGCTTCAGAAACTATATCATCCTCAACACAATCCTCTACCTGTACAAGTGCCAAATATTAGGCTGGTGCAAAGGTAATGTCGTTTTTGACGTATCTTTATCTTTGATAAAGATACGTCATTATTTTTTCACCAACCTAATATATAATAAAATAGAGCGTTCTTACTGTATCTGGAGAAGAGCTTCTTAGAGTCTCCTCTTCTACCTAGACAAGGTACAAAACCGACTTTAAAATCTAGTGGATGCCTTTTCTCCTCCTGGCTACGTATTTCTCACAGAAAAGTCTATCTCTGCTCTATCGTTACTACAGATTCTCGACTGAGTTTCATTCTATGATCTCCCTTGTAAAATATTCACATCAAACACTCACCTAGATGCAATCCCTATAAGCAATTTCCCTAATTCTCTATCTTTATCTAAAATTAAACAAAGATTGTATGAGAAAAGTTTTTTTCTCAGAACTGCTGACTATAATATGATTGTTTTCAAGTTTAACGTAAAAAATGCCACGTATTTAAGAATTCATGTGATCGCTCACCCCCCCTCTCAGTACAGGCCAATAAGTCTCCTGTGCATCATGAGTAAGTTGCTGGAATCTGTGTTAAATTCAGAAGTAATCAACCATCTAAACAAAAATAACCTTCTTAGTGACATACAATATGGTTTACGTTCTGCTAGATCTACAGCAGATGTGCTTACAGTTATATCTCATAGGATTAGCAAATCTCTCGACGGAGGCAACCTTTCTAGGGCAATTGCTCTTGATATTTCGAAGTCCTTTGATAGGGTATGGCATAAAGGCTTATTTCACAAGATCTCTAGCTATGGTATAGCTGGAAATGTCTTCTCAATTATTAAATCATTTCTTTCTGATAGGTTCATAAGAGTAGTAGTTGAGGGGCAAAAATCAGAAGCTCACAGTATTAATGTTGGAATCCATCAGGGGTTCATCCTGGGCCCAACTCTATTCCTGATCTACATTAATGATCTTCCAAATCACATCCTTACATCATTTGTAGACATTTATGCTGATGACACTACCATCTATGGTAGAACATCTAAGACAGTAAACGACCAAGTTCTCTCCGATTCTCTCTTCTCTGATCTTGAGCCCGTGGTACAATGGGGAAATGAGTGGCTGGTTACTTTTAATGCACCTAAAACCAAGCTTCGCTCTTTACATCATCAACACTCTGATCCACATCTGGCATCAATTGAAATGAATGGCTCTCATCTTGGGGAGGCCTCAGGTTTTGACAAGCTTCTGGACTTGACCTTTACTCCTGATCTTTAATGGAACACGTCCATCAAATCTGTTGCCAAGGCGCTGGAAAAATGGTGGGATATTTCTATCGACCCAGTACTCACTGCTGATGCAATTCTCTATCTATATACGTCCAAGGATGGAATACTGTTGCCACATATGGACAGGAGCTGCTAGAAAGGACTTGTCCTGCCTTGATAGAGTTCAAAATAGACTTCGTAGTCTTGTAGGAGATGTCCTTTTTTCTTCCCTGCAACCTCTATCTCACAGAAGAGATGTTGCGAGTTTGTCTCTGATGTATCGTTATTTTCATGGAAAGTGTTCGACTGAGATTCAGTCTATGGTCCCCCCTCGCCTAACTTTCACAAGAAACACTCGTCTAGCTGAAAACACTATCAATAATTCCTCCCACTCTTTATCTGTGCCTAAACCTAAGCATAGATTCCATGATCAAAGCTTCTTTCTTAGAACTGCACGCCTGTGGAAGTGTCTTCCATTTTACTGCTTTCCGGCTGTCTATAATATGGTTGTCTTCAAGTCCAACGTGAACAAGTTTCTGATGAGCCGTTCCATATAAGTTAACAAATTTACCGAATTGATTACTATATTGTCCAATTTCTACTGTACACTCTTGAACCCTTATCCTCGAGTGGCCTCTTGGCCTTGATAATATGGTGATGCCTGTGTAAAAAACATCTTGTTGAGCCATCATTTTTAATCATCATAATTAATTTCTATCCAATGTCTATCATCACCTATCATTAAGGTATTATCTCACTCGACACCTATTGATCCTTATTCTTTAGTGGTCTTTAATTATTACAGACACTATTAATGAAGAAAAATATTACATAAACACACCATCGTGACGACGACTATCAACATGAAGAATTATTGCTGCGACACCAAGACTGCATAGCTGAATGACTATAGTACTACGTGTCAACAGAAAATAGCTGTTTATGCTGCGCGCGATGAGAATTGTTGCTGAAGATAATAGTTGCCACAGACCATCGTGCAATCGGGAACAAATAATTCTCAATTATGTTGCTTAATATTCTCCAGTGCTCGTTTTTGTCGTTTTATTTTATTTTTTATTTTTTACGGACGAATTGTATGAATAAACTGATAACACCATGAAAGACATAGCATTTCTCCGGTTGTTTGGCTTTGAACAAATATCTCTTCTGATATTACAACAAATTAGGCAATTAGATAGGGGCACCACGGTCGGCGTAGAATATTTACATTATTATTTGATTAATTCAACTTCAAAAACAAACACCGGCCGGCAATGTTGTGTTATGAATTATTTGAAATTTACACCGTTTTTTTTTTAAACTTTTTAATACATATTTTTTATTTAACATAATTTATTTTTCTAATTTACGCTGTTTATTCTATTTTTTATGTATAGGAAAAGGTAATGCGTCTCCTCACGACTTCTTTTGCGTCTCAGTAACTGACTTAACTACCTGATTCAATATTATCCTCGATTCAGTTCCATGAAATCTTTCTAGGTCAATCAATTTCGCAATTTATTCTTTCATATTATATTAAGAATATTAATTACTATTGATGTTCGAATATATAACGTCTAAGTATTTTACTGATGGTTTTAGGTTTTATATCTGTTTTAAGTCTGTCAAACAGTAATTCTAAATGTGTGTATTTGTATTAATAATATCAGGACTGCACTGCAAGTAACCGTTTAAATACTGACAAACTAAGGACACGACTTTCCGATTCATTCATCCATAAACAATTACTACATATATGAACGAAAGAAAATGTATTATCCTGAAACGTGAATGTGTGTATCCATAGTGAGAAAGGACCACCTTTTGATTGGCAGTTCTTAGTACACGAATCTCGGATATCATTTCTTGTAAGTGTATCACAATGGCCCTTTAAGAAGAAGAAATAAGAATTTGATTAAAAGGAATATAACTCTATTATTATATTAAAACTGAACTCACCAATGTTTATTTCTATTTTTTTATTGTATTTTCATGAAAATCGCTCCAGACAAGACATGAAGCCAACATGTAAATAATTAAAAAAGAACAAAAGCTTTTCTCATCATTTTCTTTTAGTTACTTTTAAACTTTGTGTAGTTTTTACATTGTAAAAATACGGGTCCTGGATATGACCTTCAACTATATCCGATGGTGAGGCCCCAGCTTGCAGGCTTTGGGGAGCGTGGAGCCACCCTTTAATTGCAATTGCTCCCGGTTCACTCTGATCCGGAGTGGTAGTACCTGTTAAGGCCCCGGCTATGGGTTAAATAGAAACCGACTCGAAAAAAAAATATATTCTATTAAAAAAATTTTCTTCAAAATCACTGGGTTCGCCATTAAATAACCCGAAAAGGGTTGATATGCCGTAAAACAAAAACAACCAAACCAACCAACCCAAACGTAAAAATACGTAGCAACACACAAACATACTACCTCATGAGAAATATAATATATCATTGCATTTCGTAAATAAAACCATGTGCTTCACAAAAAATATACGAAGCAAATCTATCATCGCTAGAGAAAATAGGGGAGAGTACGTAAAGGAGAACGGCGCCGAGTTTTATTTTTCATTGTTTTTAAAAGGGATACTTCCCCACGCAGAAAGACAGGGAGAAAGAAATACAAAGAGAGGGAGGGAGGGAGGGAGGGAGAGAGAGAGAGAGAGAGAGAGAGAGAGCGAAAAAAAGCGGTTTCTTCCTTCTCTGTGAGCTCTGATGAATCGTCTGTATATCCTTCTAGCTAACTAAACATTAGTTTCGTTTAAATTATTTCTCTGGATAATTAGCATATCGTAAGAAAATATTTCGCAATAGTCTTTCATATTATATTACTTCAATTAATTACTATTGGCATCGACTAAATTATTGCGGGTATAGAAGCGAAATAACACAATAAAATTGCAAATAAATAACAGCAAATATCAATTAGTTATAAACTATCCAAAAGAAGATATGCAAATAAGACAGATATTCGAACATCTATATGTTTTTCGACCGTACCAAACACACACACACACACACACACACACACACACACACACACACACACACACACACACACACACACATATGTATATATATATATATATATATATATATATATATATATAGTCCGAGGTTATTATTTTCCAGAGGTAAAATAACCAATGAAGTTTAACGAGGTTAATACAATACCGAAGTAGAGCAAAGTATACTTTTTATTTGTTTTTACACAAGCAGAAATATGTTGCAACACAGTCATAAGCATGTTTCGATCAGTTAGTTATTAGTGGATACAGCTTATACGAAAGCAATGTTTAGAATGAAAATATCAGGTCTTCAACGTCACAGAGAGTTAATATCAGGAAGTTCTGTCAAATGTTGTTAAAAATAAGAACAAGGAATAAGATTTGGTTGTATGTAAAAAAGACTAAATAGGGGTGTGGAGTAGGGTCTGTGTTGAGATATAGGAATAAAGTGGAAAGGGTGAGGGGTTTAAAGCCGGGATCGAGATAATGAAAGAATGGAAAGAAACGGTATATATATGCGTGTGTGATATCCAAATTCTAAACTAGTGCGTAAAGGGTCAATTAGAGGAGTGTGAAATTGACAAACCTTTTGGAATATCTATACGAAAAGGGGGTTTACAATTAACCGGAATTATTCTGTTATAACAATGATTTTAATATGACTCGAATTCGTCGTAGTCAAAAAGTATACAACTTACGTTGTCCTCTTGCTCATCCCCGATTCACCACTATCATCCCTACAAACATTATAAATAGAGAGGGAAGAAAAGGACGTAAGGAAGCAAAGAAGAAAAGAAATAAGAAAAGGGAAGAAAAAGGAAAGAAAGGAAAACGAAAAAAGATTAAAAGGAGGAAACATATGAATAATTTATTGGAGGTGATTTCAAACATTTGATTCTCCTTCCTACTCATCACACATCCTCGTCCACTCCTCCCACATCCACTCTAATATGCTACCACGGCCTTATTTATTTATTTACTTATTTATTTATTACTCGAAGTTGTATAGCAATAATAATAATAATAATAATAATGATAATAATGATAATAATAATAATAATGATAATAATAATAATAATCTCAAAATTATAATTAATACAACCTCCATGCTTAGATATAATCATTTGTTATGATTGCGATAATAATTGAAAATAGAAGGTAGTGAGGAATAAGCAGATTAGTGACTGCGATATTGATGATAAATGATAATAATATTTTTTTAAGTAATAATTATATTGATTATTCCAGTATGAATAGCCATAACCACTAGGATAGTTAATAATAGTAATAATAGTGAGAAGAACGTGTCTATAGTAAAATTCAAAAATAAAGATGCAAAGAATAATGAATTTCAAAAATTGTAGATAAGATGTAAATTGTAAAAAAATAGAATAAACCAAAATAATACTAACGGTAATTGATACTCACGTATACATATGCTTATATGTATATGTAATACATTATATATATATATATATATATATATATATATGCATATATATATATATATATATCAATTACCGTTAGTATTATTTTGATTTATTTTATATGTATAAAAAATCAATGACAAAAACTACGTATATATATATATATATATATATATATATATATATATATACATATATATATATGTGTATATATATACATTTATATATATATATATATATATATATGTGTGTGTGTGTGTGTGTGTGTGTGTGCGTGCGTGCGTGCGTGCGTGCGTCTGTGTCTGTGTAAGCCTCCCAGCCCAGGTCAGCTGATGATCTTTAACCCTGTTGAAACTGCAATGGCCGATGATCGTCTTTCTCCGGGAGCGCTTAACGAAAATTCTCAGCGTCACAGGCTTCGTGTCGATTTCCGCTGAAAACTCAATTTGCTTCTCATGCTATTCAAAAAGAAAACAGACTCGGAGAGTTCTAGTCCACTAAAAAAGTTACTTCACGAAAAATACAGGTTTTTACATATGTACATTGTTCAGTTCGATTACCCCAGAAACATCAAGATCTTATTCTTCGTCATCCACGGTTGCGGCGACGATGGAGTAGGCGGGGGGGTGAGGGAGGGGAGATCTTGGGCAGCGTGTGAGATTCAGCATCGATCTGATCTGCTAATTTCGTCTCGGACATTCGCTTATGTACCAAGGGAAAGAGTAGGTTGGGGTAATACGCCTGGTCAATCAGAATTCAACTCGCCTTTTGGGGAATCCCCAACTCTTTTGTGTGTGTGTGTGCACCTAAACATGCCTTCGATGCCCTGCGAATCTGGGATCAAAACATAATTCTATTCACACGCTGTAAAAGGTCAGCACTGTCACCTTTCACACTCAGTACGCCAGACAGTCTGAGCAGGTGTTCGTCAGGGCAAACAAATGTATGATTTCATTCCACATTAATCTGACATTTCCTGTCATATTTCAAACAATAAAATATATGTCTGTTTTACAAACATAATAAATTTATACCTTTTGATAGGTTACACGCTGCTGTCCGGGATTCAATCCACGTTTAACAGACAATCTCAGTACATTTACCCGGCCTTACGCAGGGTTTTAGGGGATCTTAATCTCCCCAATGGAGGCCAATATCGCCATAATATATATATATATATATATATATATATATATATATATATGTGTGTGTGTGTGTGTGTGTGTTTTATAATCATTTTGACTAGATTTAAATAAATATATTACAGAGTTACTCTTTAAGTTTATGTTATATAACGGTGCAAATTCTTTACTATTGGCGGTTGTGAGAGGTTAAAACTAGTCAAAGAGTTGGCAGTTTAGAAATTATGGTGCTATAGACATATACATCATATTTCAAAATATTGGTTTGAAATAACTAGCCACATACTAACTCACAAAAATGTAAGATGGGATATATGTTTCTTATATTAATGTAATTTTAATTATGTATACGTACATAAATACACACACAGATATATGATTAGGTAAGCATAAAATATTAGAGTTTGTAGGTAAAATAATTAATATTATTTATAAAACTATTGTTATAAGCCCTAATTTACTAGAATTTGGAACTCTTTAATTATCATTTCCTTTACTGATGATGGTGTAAGCATGAAATACTGGTGTCTACAGTAACAAAATATTGTCTATATACGAGCGACATTCCAAAAGTAATGACTTCTCTTTTTATTCTAACCGAATATATTAGAGAAGGACTGCCTTGTTATGATGAGTGAACCTATGTATTCATTATCTGCAATTTTCATCTCTCTGTTACAGATACTGACGATGTGACTCTAGCAACCTCACCATCGACGTGCATCAGAACCAAGAGATGTGTAAATGAATTTGTCCATGCAAAAAAAAAAAAAAAAAAAAATTAACCGATCGACATTCATCGACGCCTGTCCAAGTTTATAAATTCGAGGCAGTTGACGTTAGCACAATAAAGTGAAGAGTTCGTTGATTTCGGGTTGTGAGAAAGCGCGCTCCAGACTTTTACGAATGATGCATAAAAAGAAACTAGAAACAGTGCATTGAGAATAGTGATGATTATGTAGAAAAACACATTCTGGAGCACAAACGGTCGCTCATTTTAATGGCACCATCCCTGTCTTCATAGCTCTTCAACGGTTTAGTTTTTGATTTAATATATAGAAAGCCTTACTTTTAGATCGACCCTCATATATATATATATATATATATATATATATATATATATATATATATATATATATATATTTCAAAGGCAGACCAGTGGTTTCATTGTATTGAATCAACCATTAGCGGGTGAATTACATCAATACAACTCATGAGCGACTTTGAAAAAGCGAAGCAACGGATAGTCGCTGATGAGTTGTATTGATGTCATTCAACCGCTAATGGTTGTTTCAGTACAATAAAACCACTGGTCCGCCTTTGAAATATATACATATAGTTTTGAAATGTATATTGGTATTTACAACTCTCACATTCGCGATCGAGCATTTCATTTGATTTATTTTCATCGCCCCCTTTCCTATTTATATACATGCACACACACATACATACATACATACATGATGATGATGATTGCAACATCTTGTCAGACGAGTGCCACTCCCTCAGACACTTAAAGTCCATGAGCCCAAATGCCCGAGGGAGTATCTATACACAGATGATGTTATAGAGTCTTAGCTTTGTACGACAGCTAAGTCTCTCTCTCGGTTCAAAATGTTGAGATCCAGCAACAAGCAAGAGCAAGATAGCCAGCAACAAATTAAACTGCAGACCAGCTTAATGCGGGTACTGGTCTCCCGCTTTATGGTTTTTTAAATCAGAGATTTGCTTCTCCTAGAAAGGTTGCCTTCACTACGGCTTACGGGAGCCCTCTCCACCCCAACACATATATACATACACACAAATATACACGGTGCTAGTTGGCCGTTGACCCAGAAAAAGAGTTCATTCGCCCTTTGGAAGGTCTTGTTTTTAATCTTCCAGGGAGACTAGCCGCCCTCCTCACCAAACAAGTCTGGTGGGGGAACCAGTTTAGTTGCCGGTGACCCGACCATGAGGCAGGTAGTACTGGGTTACATGGTACCAGTAGCATATGACATGACCTGACACATACATACATACATACATACATACATACACACACACACACACGCACACACACACACACACACACATATATATATATACGGAGAGAGATAGAGAAAGCGAGAGAGAACTAAAACGTATTATTATTAGATCTTGGCTAAAAACAATATTTGGAAGAATATACACCATTTAAGATCTAAAGAGGGAAAAGAGTGACTATCTTATAAGTAGAATGACCCCCCCCACACACGCATACACACACAGGCACACATATATACATATATATGTATGCGTGTGTGTGTTCGTTTTTGTTGGACGCATTGCAGAACCTAATCCGACTGATTTGCGATCTGAAATGAAAAGTTAAGTTGTTCCATTACAATAAATGCGAGAAGATTGTTTCGCCTTCTTAAGTTAATCAGATAATCTGAGCGGAGACGTTCGCGAGATAAGACACAAAGTAGAAAACGTTTCCTGGATGTTTGATATTCATAAAAGTACATTGTAAAAACAAACGGTCATAAGATAAATAAGGAGTGCACCCAGAGAGCACAGATCTACGCCAAAATACTCGCAACTTATTCGTCAACTTTCAAGTCGATTCTTCCAATATTTTCAGTGTTTTCTTGATACAGAAGGTTAGCTGTTAATATGTTATATTATCACTTAGAAAGGGTTTATAAACAATTATACATCCGTCTCGTCGTTGTGAAGTCAGATTCTTGCTTGTTTTCAGATATAAAATCACTCGGACGCCGAAGTTGATTAAGGCAAAGATTCATTTGAAAAGAGGTATAGTCACAGAAAGCACCAGCGCAATGTATTACTTGAGAAGGACAGACAGATAGATGGATAGATATACACCTAGCTACATTATGCGTATTTTTCATTAGGCACATCACCCATACATTTCTTTTCTGCTTGTAATCTCATTATCCAAAGAAACAAAATATCTTCCCTTTAGATCACATGGTTTTACGACTTCAGTTTGTATTCACTTCTGACCTTTAAAAGTGTCTCTAGTTTTCCATTCAAATACGCTCCACGTTATGTACCATCTATATTTATGAATCGTGTGTTGACAAAGATACTAGCTCATATGTTTGGCATTGCACGGCTGACACTTATATAAGGGCTACGTTTTATTGTAAAAGATAGTACTGTACATGAGCTATTGTGTCCAATTATATTTATTAATCGCCTTGGGAGCAAAATTTGTTGTATATCGATATAGGAATAATCTCTTCTTTCTTTAGTGCTTCTTTCTCACAGAAGAGACTTTTTCTATCATTATTTTCATGGCACAACAAATGCTCATCTTACTACCATAACTGCAAATTACTTTTCATTTCTTTTTCCGGGTACCTAACACCAATCGAAATTTACATGAACATAGTCTAGTTCAAATAATGTTTTATTTGTGGAACACATTACCATTTGCTGACTTCCTGCAGACTACAAAATGGTCGTCTTCAAATCCAATTTCAACAAATACTTATGACACTGTTCTCATAAGTAATGTAGTTTTGTCCATGTTATGCGTTAATTTAATCTTCCCATGATATTATTGTTTATCTAACTGACAATAAATCCATATAATTAAACCGTATCCTCCACTGACTTTGATATGTGGCGATTCGTGGTTATAAAATGTTGTGCATAAAAATTTAAATTCATTTCACTTTAAATTATAGAATGTATTATAAATCAAATTACTTTTGATAATAATATCCGTTGGCGGTACGCGTGGAAATTCCACGTTTATTTAACAGAAGTAGGTTCTAACTTTTATATACAAGGTGTCCACCACCAAATGCCACCTTAGGTTGTAACAACGGTTTTAGCATCCTGAGGACGCCGAAGAAGGTTTGTGAGGAATGGACAGTGGTTTCAACATAATATGACACTTCAAATTAGGCGTGTAAATTGCTGTATGGGACACTTTAATGATCGTCTCATTAGTAATGAACTTCACATTCTATGGACCTTAACCTCCAAGTTTTTTATCCATTGAGTAAAGATAATGAGGAGAAAACGAAAGGAAGGTAAGACAACAATATTACACTCATACGTATACGATGCCATATTTTTTCGTATCTCGTATTTCGTAATCGAATATCTTGATATTATAAAGATTCATAGCAATAGTATTTGATGCACACCATTATAAATAAAGATCAAGAGTAAGTTGACTCACCTATGGAAAGAAGTGCTGCCCTACCCTACATCTCGCTGTAGTACACGATGAAAATCTTCAGGTTGCCGTCGACAACTTTTTTCTTGCATATAAAGAGAGGGACGGTAGACTGAATTGTTGGCCACACTGAATTAATCTTGCTTCACGAGTCCTGATAAAATCTGACTTGTGTAACCTTATTCTTTGATATTTTTCAAAGAAAGCATAACCAAGTATAGCATGCTTCAGGATGTTCTAAGAAATAACGAGGTAAAGCATACTTCGGAATGTTATCTCCTGATATTATTACTCATTTCTTTATATCAAGTATCCGTTCCTGAATTCATCGGTATCAAATATTGACTTCTAAACCATTCAACACTAAACGCCGTCTAGTCTCACACAAACTAAATAAAAAGAATGTATAACTAGCTCTCCCTACCCGGCGTTGTCCCGAAGTTAAGATCATGTTTGTTTAATAGCTATTCATGAAAATATTCGACATAACTAGTTTCCCAAACTTTCAGTACATGATGAATAAAAAAAAAAAATTAAATCACCCCCCCCCCAGTTAAAAAGAAAAAATAAAGCAATTCACCAAGTAATTAATTAAAATGTTCGACTTTTTTTTCCCTAAGAAACCAAAATGCACCCCGGTGGATTAAGTTTAATAAGGAACTTACTCTTTTGAAATGACTGAATCCTTAAATATGAGATTTTTATTTCCCAAAATGACGAAATGGAAACAAATAAAAAATAAAATAGAATAAAAAAATCGAACAACTCGATCGAAAGTAAAATTTTGTTTTGTTATAACATAAATCAATATTTGGAAAAAGTCACTAAATGAACGGATTTATGTATGAGCATTTTGTTACTGAACACATCGATAACAAATGTAGGGTCACATATACACACATATTTATATGTGTACACACACACACACACACACACACACACACACCCACATATATACAGGATATCTAAAAAAACTATAAACGCGTCATTCGACGCATATCGTAATCAATCAAGCATATAAACAAATCTAATCTACTTCACCTGATTTTGTCAGATGTGATATGATGTAAAAAGCATTTTTATAATGTAAGAATGATATAGAAATGGGGACGCTTCTATTCGGTGTTTTTGCTGAGTGATTGTTTTTATAATTCTAGATTTTTAGTTGTTTATTTTTGAAACTTTGTCGTCCGACATATTGTTAATTACATTTGTAGATTTTCATCTATATAATGCAGTAAAGTCGTTTTTTTTTCGCAATCATTGCCATCGATATATTTATTCTTACAAAAACTATACTTCATTATGAATAACAAGTTTTTCATATGATGCGTGTACCATGTTATTTCGAACAATAGAATTCGTTCTAATTTATTAAAAATAATTTTTCTGACTTAGAAAATTGTTAAAATGGAAAAATTCTCCCATAATGATCTTGACAGAAGCATAAACGTACGCCACTAATAAAATACGTTCATTGCTCTATATATTTCAGCTTGCTGGTAAACGATAATATATTTTAAAATTTATAAATATATAAAATTATATATGGAATTGCCAGATATTATAAGTATAGTTCGTATTTAATTTAATATACAGGTACAATATAAACCTAAAATCCACATAAAATACATGCACATGAAAAGAGAAAGAGAAAACTAGAGACAAATAATACTGAACTGCTAGTATATATATATATATATATATATATATATTCAGAAAGTTTAGATTAGATAAGTACTCGGTACAATCGGTTTCAAACCTGAGAATAGGGAACCGTTTTAACTCTCCATATACAAACTCTCTGGAGAGCTTGATATAGAGATATGAAACAGTTCCCTGTTATTAGATTTGAACCCGACGGTACCGATGACTTATGTAATCTATACTTTCTGAAAATAAAAATATTAATATTACGCTTTTATCTTGAAAGTTTTTCTTAATAATAGAGCACTCTGCTGGAATTCGTTTTTCGAAAATATAGCTAAGTATATATGTGACGCAGTTGATAGGGGCTAATACCCGAGGGAGGCGTTGAACTGACCACGTTTTTTGCTTATAATAAATAATATCAAATACAGCTTTTGATCTTAAGCACAGGGGTTAGTTCATCTAAATATCGCATGTGAGTAAATCTACTGCAAATGTATGTATGAAAACTATCTTTTATTATATACTAGCAGGGGTGCCCGGCGTTGCTCGGGTGTTTGGAGGTGTATGCTGTGCAAAAAAAGCAAAAAGACAAAAGAAATGGTTAATTTTTTAAAACTTTGACCCCTATTATGACCCCTTACAATTTATAGTTTCGGGCTCAAATCACTTTATTAAGTTAGATCCAGGTTCAAGGAACCTATATCTAAAATTTCAAGTGTCTAGACCCAAAATTGTCGGAGGAGTTTGGTAGAGTTCTTAAAGGTCAAATCGTTGAAATTTGACCCCTTAACAGCCAAATTTCTGGCTGACACCCGTCACATCGATTTTCCCAAATCTGAGTACCCGGTATTTCAAATTTCGAGTCTATAGACTAAAAATTGACAGAGTTATTGCGTAGGGAAATGTACACAGACAGACAGACAGACAGACAGACAGACAGACACGTTCACCTTTATAGATATATAGATAGATATATATATAATGCCGGTTTTGAAGAAAAAAATGAAAATATTATAAACAATATTTGTTTCTTTTGTTTGTAATATCTATGTCTTTTTTCCGAAAACTAAATGAGAGTCGATAAAAAAAGAAACCCTGAAAAATATTTCATTTAAAATAAATAAAAAAACAATAACCCAGGACTTTATTTTAACTGAGTAATTTTTCTTTTTACACCGTCACGTAATCGGTTTCATTTTCATGTTTACTCAGAGACTCACGCGTGCTTACTGCGTTAACCGGCTTAATTCAAATATAAACATAATTACATTTTGCATTTTATGTTATAAAAAACTTTAATTATTAAGAAAAAGGAATGTTATATTTGTGCTTTGTGCTATTTAATAATTCTTTATTAAAAAAATTATTTTTCCTCACAAGGCCATTTCTCTGAGAATTATTTGACTTGTGTTTTATACTGTTAGGTATGTAAAACAATACTTATTATTTCTTTTTTTTGATATTTATCTTTTTTTCCTAATTTCATTTTTAATTCATAATTTCCTTTGTTTAATTTCTGACAATATCATGCAGACATTTTTCTAACAATGAGTCGAAAACGAACTATTTCTACACGCAGTTCTGATTCTACAAAATTTGATGGCCCACCTTCTCCATTAAATACAACAAGTTTCCGCCAAGTTATAAAATATAGTTATTATATGGAGAATTCTCATCCAACTTTAAATACATTTTTTCTTTCAAAATTAATGGCAAATGATATTATAGATATTTGGAAGGCAGTAAATCCCCATTTCCCTCTATTAACTGAACTGTAGATTGTGCACAAATTGCAGGACACCTGCTTTAAAAAAAAGTTAGGCAAATAAATAGAAAATATTTCTCCATATTTGCCAAAAATGTTCTGTCAAAAACTTGACAAATTATTTGACATTTCATCTTGTTCGCGTAACCTGCCAATTGCAAGTTATAATGCCAGCCTTAAGAAATTCAGGAAATTTCTTTAAGAAATCTTAGATTTAATGCTTTTGCCATTTTGCCTGAAAATATTTAGTTTTTGAATGGAAAGGAAAGAAAATGCTATAAAAATAATTTTAACAATATAAGTAAGTAAACATTTATTTATATGCAACTGATTAAATTGTTTACGCCGATTTTACGTCCATTTTAAATTAGTATTTTAATAAAATAAATAAATAAAAGTTGTGTTCATTTGTTCAAGTCAACAAAATAATTTGATTTCTCTTTTCTTTTTCAGGAGTGGGGATATGTCTGTATATATATATATATATATATATATATATATATATATATAGATAGACATGTATCATATATATATATGTATATATATATGTATATATATAGATATAAATACCCGTTCACATACACTTTTTCACGATAAAGCTACAACCCTAAATTAGATGGAATCGAGCAATTGCATCGACAACGGACAACACCACTTTGGGTCTGGCGTTGTCCATTGTCGATGCAATTGCTCGATTCCATCTAATTCTGTGTTCTGGCTTTATCATGAAAAAGTGTAGGTGAACGGGTATTTATATATCTATCTATAATCTCCTCTTAATGTCTAATATATATATATATATATATATATATATATATATATATATATATATATATATATATATGTATGTGTGTTTGTGTGTGTTTTTATGCATACATATATGCATATATACATATACATATGTGTGTGTGCATGTGTGTTAGTTTTTCTTGATCATGTAAACAGTTTTTTTTGTTATATGCATGTAGGTCTCGGAATTAGAGTACTAATCCATGCACTGTTTGAACCTGCATTGTTCTACCCCTAATGACTTCTGGTATAATTTGCCAGAAAGACTAAATTAATTAACTGCTATTCACCCATATAAAGGCGCCACTTGGAGACTGTCATCGTAACAGCTAATTAAAATAAATACGTATGACTTCTTTCAGGAGAAAAATAACAACAGAAAATAAGCAGACAAAATAGAATCCACATATTATCCTTTCAGTTGTTTCTTCTAGACATTCGACACAAGTAGCGAATGTTTTTGCTTATCTTATGAGAGACAAATAATATTCACATGAGTAAAAAAAACAGCAGAATAAATAGTGTCACAAGAAAATTCAAACGTAGAATACATACACGTGCTCCCTAGAAATAGATGAGATCTTTGTTAGAAGAAATACTCATTGCAACTTAATGTGATACAATACATTTTTAAAACTTACATTGTTTTGTAGTTTACTGGTAGCATTACAAATAAAGAAATGCACAGAGACCTCTCTATATATTATTCTTCGTAGGAAATGCATTAATGCAGATAGAAAATTCTAACATTGTTGATAACAGATCAGATGAATTTCGTGTTAGCTATTCTAACATAAGCGTGAAATCACTCACTATATATATATATATATATATATATATATATATATATATATATATATATATATGTATATGTATATATATATTAATATATTAATGGTGTTAATAATAACAAAATAAAACCAGGCATGGTAATTGGTTTCTTCCTACGTGCATTCAGAATTTGAAGTCGACGAGGATGAAAAATTCAAATACCTCACAAATACTTTAAAAACCCTGCAATATCCCACATATTTTATATTAAATGCTAAGAAAAAGGCCACAGAAATATTTTCCAGGATAAGTTTTTAAAATTTTTTTTTATTCCATTTCCACCCCAAACAAGGCACAGTCTCAATTTGATGTAGGGGGATACTATCGGGGGGACATAAGTTGCAGGGATACTATGTACGTAGTTGAGCAGCGAGATGTCCGTTTACACTACACTTGAACTTCTGCATGTCCAGTGTGGAAAGCAGGAAATCGGAAGAGAGTTCCAATGTCTAACAGCTCTGGGGAAGAAACTATAAGAGTAGAAGGCTTTCTTACATCTAGGGATCTCTACTGTGTAGGGGTGGGATTTTGCTGCTTGTCGGGTTTGTCGGGGGCATTTACGTCGAAGGAGTACAAGGGGTTGCAGTTTGTCGGAGCATGCACTATTAACATTGACTGGACCGATTATTTTATCATTTCACACAAATGGAATTTTGTGTCTTGGAGTTTTCTTAGATAGGTTTTGTACAGAACTTCTTCGAATAATTATCTAAAAACGAAAATCGAAAAAAAGTTAAAGGTGGAGCAGTTTGATTTTAACTAAAATTTACACTTTTACACAGTCTAATACCACAAGTATATTTGCGAAGTTTTATCATCGCAAAACAAATGTGTTCGGCGTATAAAATTAACAGTAGATTCTGTTATATTACAGTTTGAAATGAGTGTGTTTGTTTAGAGCGCAATTGAGGCATTACACTTGATTTTTGCATTTTATATTTGAATTCAAGATTTTATCACCACATAAGTAGAAAGGCCAGTAATATACAATATATAGTAAGTTCTTTTACATGATAGAAGCGCGTTCAAAATCAATGTTTCTGTTTAGAGCACAATTTAAGCATGATATTTGCGTTTTGCATTTTAAATTTTGATTCTAGCCATTATATGTAAAACTAATTGTATAAAATCAATAGTAGATTCTCTAAAGTGCACTGTATCATAGACTATGTATGACGATGTAGAAGTTTATCGTTTATTTAGTTTCGAACATTTAAAATATTATTCACTAGGGTTGAAAGAAATGGAATGTGTTGTAAATGTCTTTTTTGTTTCGCCTTTATTTTAGCTGGTTTTACTGAAAATCTTTCCGCATTTCATAATACAGATTGATTCATTCAGATCACCTGTTCACATAACCCGATGACAACATACGCTTCATTCTTGATTGTATATTGTCTGCCTTGATTTGGTGACAAAGCGGAAAATTGATCTGTCGTAAGAAAAATGTTAATATATTTTCTTTGTAATAATGTTCAGATACGGATGTATGTGAAATAGGAAATTTTCTAAATTAAATAGAGTGTAATTTTCCACGAGAAATCGAATGACAGCTTTGTATCACGGAAGTTTAATGCATTTTAATGTTTTCTTTCTATTAAAACCTATAAAACATTGCTTCTCTTCTGGCAATTCCAGAGCCTTGGCACAATATAAAGTCAAATATACAATCTAAGGAAATATACAGCGTCTTTCTCACGTAATAAACTATGCTCGTTTTTTTTCTTTCTCTCCTTATTTCCATGGAAAGAATTTGGTTAAATTTCAATCTCATATTTATCCTTATAAAACCTTCATAGCAGAAACTCCTTTAACTACTACCACTGAAAATCATAGGGCATTTTATTCTCATCAACATCAAACGGGACGTACATTTGAAAGAACCCTTATTTGTTGAAAATATTGCAACAATATTTCTTCCTTGAGAATTTCAGCATGATCATCTTCAAATGTAGCCTCAAAAAGGGGGTTTCATCAAACTGTATTAATTTCATTCAATGATTTCATTCAAAATTTTCAATCTTGTAATAATATTTATGATAATTCAACTGCAAAAATATCTATCTCGTTAACTCTTATCCTCAAGTGCAGTTTGGACTTCATATGTTGTGATCACGAGTAAGCTGCTGGAATCTGTGCTAAATAGAGAAGTAATCAACCATCTCAACAAAAATAACCTTCTTATTGACATGCAATATGGTTTCCGTTCTACTAGATCTACAGCAGACGTGCTTACAGTTATATCTCATAGGATTAGCGAGTCTCTCGACAGAGGCTACCTCTCTAGAGCAATTGCTCGACATATAAAAGGCCTGTGACAAGGTATGGCATAAAGGTCTACTTCACAAGATCTCCAGTTATGGTATAGCTGGAAATGTCTTCTCAATTATTAAATCATTTCTCTCTGATAGGTTCATAAGAGTAGTGGTTGATGGGCAGAAATCAGAAGCTCTCAGTATTAATGCTGGAGTTACTCAGGGGTCCATCCTGGGCCCAACTCTCTTCCTGATCTACATCAATAATCTTCCAAATCACATCCTTACATCATTAGTAGACATTTATGCTGACGACACTACCATCTATGGCAGCACATCAAAGACCGTAAACGACCATGTTGTCTCTGACTCTCTCTCCTCTGATCTTGAACACATGGTGCAATGGGGGAAAAGTGTCTGGTTACTTTTAATGCATCTAAAACCAAGATTTTATCTTGACATGATCAACGCTCTGATGCCCATCTGTCATCAATTGAAATGAATGGCTCTTATCTTGAGGAGGCTTCATGTTTTGACAAGCTTCTGGGATTGACCTTGACTCATAACCTGAAATGGAACACGTACATCAAATCCATTGCCAATGTCGCTGGAAAAATGGTGTGATCCTTCTACAGCTCCAGTAGATATCTCAATCCTGATGCAATTCTCTACCTTTATAAAAGTCCAGTACGGCCAACGATGGAGTACTGTTGCCACATTTGGACAGGAGTTGCTAAAAGCAGCTTATTCTGTCTTGATAAAGTTGAAAATAGACTTCGTAGCTTAGTGGGAATGCCCTTTTCTCTTCCCTACAACCTCTTTCCCACAGAAGAGACGTTGCGAGGCTGTCTCTGCTTTATCGTTATTTTCATCCCTAGTGCTCATTTGAACTTCAGTCTATGGTCCCCCCCTCGTCAAATTTTCACAAACCACTCGTCTAGCCAAAAGCACTATCAATAATTTCTCACACTCTTTATCGTACCTAACGCTAAATATAGATTCCATGAACAAAGTTCCTTTTTTTAGAACTGCATGCTTGTGGAATTCTCTCCGTTTGCCTGCTTTCCAGCGGACTACAATATGATTGTCTTCAAGTCCAACGTAAAAAAGTTCTTGATGAACAGTCCCTCTAAGTAATCAATTTACAAAATTCCCACTACTTAATCATAATGATTAATTTATACCAATTATCCCTTATCCTCGAGTGGCCTCCGGGCTTTGATAAGTGGTGATTCCTATATAAAATAAACAACCTATTTTAATATGATATCCAGCTAATTGCTAGAATTTTAGTCAGTCAGTGTGCCCACCAAATGACCGCGGGTAAATGCCAATACTCACAAGTAACAGCCTAAAAACAACATTTACCGCTTAAAAGTAGCAGTAATCGACTCGAAACATTAGTGCCCGCCAGTGCCAGGAAGTGACAATAACCACCTGAAAATCATTGTCAATCACCCTCATAACCGCCAGTGACCAACAGTGCCCGCCACTAGATAACAGTACCATACAATGAAGTACAGTGCACGCATATTGAAGACAGGCTATTTTATTTCAGACCAGTCCTATGTAGTTCAATACTAATCATGATCAATAGTGATCGACAATGATCAAACGCAAGTAGCAGCCTAAAAACGCCAATAAAATCAATTGCTCGCCTTTAAAGACAGGCACTTTCATTTCGGACCAATACTGGTCATAGCCAATAGGGAATACCGGCAACCGACAATGACAGTTGGAAAGCAGCCAGTGTGCCCCAGTAAATGAAACTACATGCAAGTAACCACCTCAAAACAGTATTAAGCACCAGTGACCATCAGTGTCTGCCATAGTCATCCAGTGATAGTCAATGAATGCAAGTGCCCAACAATACCCGACATTTGAAAACAGATTATTTCAGTTCGGAGCAATCCAGTGGAGGTCGACACTGACGCCAGTTGTCAGTTGCAAAGACCACTAACACTCCCCAGTATCCGCAAACCAACACTAATCGCCAGTAACCTCCGATACTGACAATGACAGCCGCTAAATTCCGCTAACTGCCACTGCCAGACAATGCCCGATAGTGGAAATCAGACGATTTCATTTTGGCCATGGACGCCAGTGCTCGCTATTTTCTATGTTTGATAACCGTAGTTCAATTTGATTTCGGAGGAAGGGGTCCTTTACCAAATTTATTTTCATCAAGCAACAGCGGTACACGGGTCCTGCTAGTTAATAATATTTGTGAATCATAATGAAGATTTAAAAACAATTTGATCGGATGTATTCCGGTTATCTATTCTCAGTTTTGTAATTAAATTCATACTCACTGATGCCGACATACGAGGTGTATTCCAATAGTAATGCTGCCCCCCTTTTTTTATTTCGTACAACTTCCATTATGCTTCTTTTTGTGTCGCACTCCCCCGCGTTTGCATATTTCTT
The DNA here is from genome assembly GCF_053919585.1 of Euprymna scolopes. Lineage (NCBI taxonomy): Eukaryota > Metazoa > Mollusca > Cephalopoda > Sepiida > Sepiolidae > Euprymna > Euprymna scolopes. Next base: position 59,303,944 of record NC_136494.1, read on the forward strand.
CACTTACGATGATCCCATTTGAAGAATTTTGAAAACTTGTTTGTAAGCAACTATTTGTCAAGTGGATAGCGTTTTTTCAGTCGTCAACATCTTTCCACGAACCATTATCACAAATCTGAGTATATTGCAAGTTTTAGTATATATTTTCGTTCACCGTGAAGAGAATAACTCTGTAATAAAAAAAAAAATTAACAAATATTAAATAAAATCTAGTGATTAGTCATCAGTTACATAATATAAAGAGGAGTTATACGTTGAAAATTAAATATAATTTTCAGTGGTGCATAATATCCTCTTTGACTTCATAGTGTAGACAGGCAACCATGTTCTTTTTGTACTTGTATCTAACCCAAACATGGCACATCGAAAATGAGACATAAATATATGTTGCGAATTAATGACCAAATTTGTAGGAGTATTATAAATCATGAGTTTTGCAAGAGGATGTTTGTTTGCAGTACATTTAATTTTCCGAATGTGGGTATAGTTGGGGAAACCGGGAACAGAGTAGGAATTTCAAAGGCAAGCGGCATGAGAAAAAGCTATTAGAGTAGAAAGCTTTTCAGTATCTGGGGACCTCTATTATGAAGGGGTGAAATTTTGCTGATTGTCCGGTTTGTCGGAGGTACTTATGTTGAGAGGTCACCAGTGCAGCAAGTTCGTCGAATCACATTCCATTGAAGTACATATTAAACAAGTACAGGAATGCAAAATTGCGGCGATGAAACAGGGGTTGGAGCTTTGTAGACAGTGCTGGACCTATTAGAATAGTGTCTATTTTTATCATATTTGAGAGGGGAGAAATTATCAGTTGCTGGACCAATCAAGACGTGGCAGCAGTGCTCCATGCATGGGCGAATGGTGACTTTGTAAAGATATAGGAATCTGACAGGTGTAAAAAGTCCTGTATTGGAATAGATCAATTTTAGTTTGTATATTTTCGTTGCGATTAGTTTTTTTTTTCTTTAAGCCAAATTATAATAGGATTAAATCAAAGAAGACAATGAATATAGGAAAATAACTCAACTGAAACGAATTTGTTTTAATCTTTCAGTTCTAAGAGTAACGTGCAACTTTCTTTACTCGTTTTAAGCTACAAATAAATTTCACATCCTGTTCGCTTTATTGTGTCAATTTTAATTCGTGCTACAGACCTTCATTGTTACAAATAAAATAATTACAAGGAGAAATAACAAAGTCGTCATTTTCATATAAAAGTTTCGAAAGTAAAAACTTCCAAGGATGTGTTCAACTTCAAATGCTTCTATCTGATACAGACAAACAACAAAACTAATAAGACTTAAATCATTCGTCTTTACCTTCCAAATAGATAAGCTAAATTATTCCTACATCACACAGACTTCAAAAGAATCTGCTTTTGCCTTCAGAGAAATTATTGGTCTAAGGAAGCAAAGAATGAGAATATTAGATATTTTTATTCTATCAAGATAGGCAAACTGCTGGCAGGGAATATCAGCGAATAAACTCTGGTGCGCCAGTACGCATGCGTCGGCAACAGAAGACGACAAAAGTGGTTAGTTTAATTAATAGACATTTATTAATCGTTCTTCTCTACAACCACAACATAAAACAAACATGCTGTTGAATTGTACATTGTTACATACCCTCAAAACAATTGAATGCACATAATTGTAACTAAAGGAAATCCTGTGAAGAACACAATGAGTTATTTATAGTCGACTCATGGTTAGGGTTTGTCTGTAAAATCTATGAGGCATACCGATTTCTTGTCGGTCTGTCCAGTTCAGTAATCAGAAAGCAAAAGAAGGAGGAGAGATTTCTCCACTGTATGATCTCACGATATAATATATATATATATATATATATATATATATATATATATATATATATATATATGCACACATGCATATTCAAATGTATATATGTGTGTATATATGTAGTACATGTAAAACAAATGATAACTCGATGATGATGATGATGATAATCATGATGATGATGATGATGATAATCATGATGATGATGATGATGATGATGACTTTTTGCTGTTGTTCCTGTTAAGCGATGTGCACTTCTGCATAAAGCCCACGAAGATTGTTTGTTGCACTATTAGTATTGTTGGTTGCAACTATTCATTTAATGAAAAAATTTTTTACCCCTCGACATAGAAAACAAAACTTCAGCTATTGCATGCGAAGTCGAGAAGGTTTTGTCTCATAACACACAAAGGAATGGCACAGAAGCAGCGTAGTCACGTATTTGTAGAGAAAGACAGAATCTGATGCCAACTCCTTCTGGATTTCATCAGAGCTATATTACCCAAATGATCTTGACATACCACGTTGCCACTCCACCTACGATAGTGATGACGGGTTGTACTTTATGGGATGATGATGGTGATGATGATGATTATGATGATGATGATGATTAAAAATGTGCAGAAACTATAATTTTTTCAAAACTTCCACTTTGTCGAAGCTAATGATGGGCGTACCAGCATAGATGCAATGGTGGAATATTAGCACCAGCGATAAGAAGAAGGCGGCGATGATGATGATGATGATGATGATGATGATGGTGGTTGTGATGATGATGATGATGATGATGATGATGATGATGATGATGATGATTGTGGTGATGGTGGTGGTGGTGGTGATGATGATGATGATGATGATGATGATGATGATGATGATGTTGTTGTTGGTTATAATGATGATGATGATGATGGTGGTGGTGGTGACGATGATGATGATAATGATGATGATGATGATGGTGGCGGTGGCGGTGGTGGTTATGATGATGATGATGATGCTGTGTAACGTGCTGCCTTTCTGTTGATGTACTTGAAAACGAAAGCCATATACTAAGATCAAACACACTTTTTCCTGAATTCAGTTTTAGCAGAAACCTAACATGTTTATAATTATATATTAGTTTTTATTTTACGATAACGTATTGGGATCAGCATTTTCGTTTATAAAGAGAAAACTTGTTTTGCTTTATTTAATGTATTTAACAAAATGCATCTAATGAGAAGTAGTTTGCTCGAAGCACAGCATATAATATGCATATAAAGGAGCCAGTTTCAGGGGATTCGAACGATCCCCTATTTGATAAAGAGGTCTTAACTCAAAAACTATTGTGAGACAAGGTTGCACACATTATATAAGTGTATAGAAGTTATGAATAAATAAGATTTATTCTGAGTTGAAATAACAAAAGACAAACAAAAACAACAAATGCAACCCCTTAATTAATCGTTTTATTTTTCGATTGATATCAGTCAAAACATCAGATGTCATCGATCCCGATACTTTACGATTAATACGAAACATTGGTTAAATGATAGCCACTTGCAAGAATAACCATCAGCATCACACATCGCTTGGATATTCCAACATTGCTATCATCCGAAACAACATCATGAACATTATGACGTCATCCTGCAAGGTCTAATTTTGAGGAAGCAAACAAAACAAAATAAAATTATTTATTTGTTATTTTTTACACTTTGTATCAAAATATTACAACCCTCTTTATATGCATCATTTATGATTATTTTTTCTTCTAAATAAAATCCAACATTTTGGCTTGCTGCTCACTCAACATACTAATTTCGGAACAAAACAGACAAACGAACAGACTAATGAAACATGCAAAAAAAAACAACAACAACAACAACAACAACAAAAATGTATGTGAATAAAAATCAGAAAAAGGGCGGGAATTCTGCAGTATTATTTCTTGTTTGTGTTGAGATCGATTTGTGCATATTTTCAACTCTGTTATGAGAAAATGTATTTAAAAATATTAAATCAAATGAAAGTGAAATAAAAAAAGAATCATGGCAATCACGCAGTATAGTTAACAGCTAATAAATCGAAAGAACAAAAACACATTAAACAAAAATGCAACAAATATTTTTAACAAACTAAACTTTTATGCATCTAGAAAAACTTATTTGCTATACATATCTATATGACGTGTGTATATATATGTGTTCATCTATGACCGTCTAGCGTTGTGATCGTCTAATTTAAAATTCGTTGTGTGTATGTACATTAAATTACAGTTTATAATGGGACAAGAATATACATAAATACCTTTACAACACAAAGGACGAATAACACCTATCTGGGGTTTTAACATCGAGCCAAATCGAGAACACATCTGGTCCATCCTTGATCTCGTTGGACGGAAAGCTGTAATAGAAACTACTACCAAGAAAATGACAGAGCTCGGGTTTGATTTTCAGCAACTTTTATTTCCGATGTTCCCCCGATTTGGTAAGCTGCCGCTAGCCCTAGACTAACGCATTCTAATCTCCTCTACTGGGAGCCATCACCGCCCGACTCGAGTCGCTCTCTCTTAAAATCTCTAATTCTGTCTGCTACCTCTCGCTTCCGATCTCTAACTCCAAATGATCGTCTCTTTTCACTAAAACTTTAACTCAAGTTGACGTCACTTTATAATGACACCTACGCAAAAGTCAACAGATTCTATAGATCAATCTATTTTAAATTTTTGTTTACATTCTACATTCTTTACGTCTTAACATAAATAATTTTCTTTGTAAATATTTATTTTGCTAGGATAACATACTATTTTTACAAATATTACAACGATCATAATATTCAACTATTATTATTTGTTTACAGTGTTTTTCGGTAGACTAAAAACATAACACTCTTTTATTTTATCAACATCGTATAACATGCATTTTTCTTCACACCCATATTATTTTCTGTTAAAAATTTCCTGTTAGGGACTACTCTACTGATTGAATTGTTACGTATCGGCGGTCTTTTCATTCTTTCCCATTTTAACTTATCCTGAATGAGTCGCTGCCACAACGGCTTTACGGCCCTTGTGTCTGCCCATGTGTGTGTAAGGGAAACCCTCCTTCATTGGTTACAACAGCTGGTCCTTAAACCACAGAACTCCGTAAACATTTTAATTACTGTGTTGAGTAACCATCATATTCAAAGTCAGTATACGTAACCGGCTCCTTTTAGAATTCACAGCTTGTGGATAACATTTTTTTTTTACTACAGGAGCACTTCTGTGTTTTCCCGCCGATCTTCTAGAATTGGAAAAAAGCGTGACAAAAAATACTTTGCTGAACACTCCCTAAAACAATAAAATGTTTAACCGCGTACGTAAGTTCAGATTCGTGCTACCCGTTTCTAATTCTGGGGAACAAAACAGAAAACCCCCTACGCTATATGATATCTGGTGGTCAGATCACAAGATACCCACTAATGCCAATCCAAATCTCTCATCTCATATGGTACCTTGTTTTCTATATTTTTCGCTTGAGACCATTTTTCACCTTTTATATGTTACGTCTTGACGGCCATTTTACTTTATTCTCCGCTTTTCTCTTCTCCCTCGAATAATTCGCAATATAATGGCTCCGTTCGTTATTGTATCCTTCCGCCCCTTACGCAGTGTTAGGGAAGTATTCATTTGTGTTCCCTAAAGTTGATTGTCGAAACTAGCTTCGCTCACGCTGGACGGAACATCTGCATTCTTATGCTATCCAGGAAATTTTTTTCTTCAAAGTCGGGAACTGCAACCGGCCTTTGAGCCTCATAGTTCGCAGAAAACCCCGGATTTCCATTCATAATTCACCCAATTTTTGCTTCACATTGATTCTCTTCGGGATAAAAAAAAAATCAAAACGAAAAAGAAATCGGGAATCACTCTTCGAAAATAATAAAATAAATAACCGACTACCTTAATTTACTATCGTCTACCCTCTCAAAAATTCTAATATTTGCTGATCATACGCTAAAAAATTTTAATTCAATTTTGTTTGTGTTTTCTTTTAATTTCTAAACGTAAGTTACTTTACTCATTATTTGTTTTTTTTTAATGTAATTATGAAACAGCGTGCAGCTTTCCAAAACAAATACAATTCTTAAAAATTCGTTTAAAATTTAGTTTAAAAAAAACAACTTTTTATCTATAAATATGGCTTTATATAAAATAGAAAAATTAATTTGATTTTAAATTTTAATTTTCACATCCAAGCATCAACCTTCCTGCCTTACTCCATTGCCATTTCAATCCCAGAGTCATTCCATTTTCTAACGACTCTGATGATTTAGCCGTAAGCCCATATGTGTTGACGATTTCTCACCATTTCCGTAGTCACTTCTGTCTCGTCCTTCAGTATATCATCGATATACTGACGATAAAGTGGCTCATATCGATATACTGATGCTAAAGTGGCTCATATCGATATACTGATGCTAAAGTGGCTCATATCGATATACTGATGCTAAAGTGGCTCATATCGATATACTGACGATAAAATGGCTCTTTTCACTCTTTGGTAAACAGTCTTAAGCACTGTTGTCATAATTTTTGATGCAGAATTTAGTCCAAATCCCAATTCCACAATAAATTTGGATTTTCGACCAATTAGTACGACCACAGCTTCTTGTCTACATGAATTTGAAGGTAGTTCGAATAAGTCAATGATTTTGGTTAGCTTCTGGTGGGGCCTCTCGATGCCATATTAGTGGGTAATTGTTACGGCTTTACCTTATCATGTTCTACAAAAAAAAAAAATAAATAAAATGTCTTCGGTTCTTTTTCTCTCTTAGTTTTCCCTCTCTGTCCTGCTCTAAGCAAGTCTGACGACCTAGTCCACAAATTTCAAAATTCCATCATGACAAGTTTCAAGAAAAGATACACGGTTAAACCCGGATCTCCAACTTCCAAAGTAGACCCCCACTACCATGTCTCCTTCTCCAAAATGAGGGGTCTACATTCTAACTTTCCACAGGTTGAAACCCAATTACAGGAGACTAAACCAGACCATTTATTTTAAAGCGAAACTGGCATCGGACAAACTATTCCCTTAAATGAGTTCGTAATTAAAGGATACTCTAACTTAACTTCCAAATCTGACCCCAAGATCGCCATGGGCATGCAATATGTGCCTATATTAAAGATGGCTTTCCATGTGGTAGGGACATCTCGAGAGAAGATCCTAACTTACCCTATATGTGCTTCCGGGTTGCACTAGCTCACAGTACTGGATTTATATTTACTCTCTATCGCCCCCACAACAGCGGAGTTACTATCTTTAAAATCATAGCTGAGAAAATTGACCAAGTCCTAACTGCCTTCAGCTAACATTCACGTATGTGGAGACTTCAATGTTCACAATGTGGAATGGTTGACCCACTCAAACAAGACCGATGATGAAGGGAGGTTCTGTCATGATTTCTCCATTGCTTATGACATCACTCAGATTGTTCACGAACCACCCGTGTGCCCGACAATGGCATAGTTATTATAGTACACAAAAAACTTCAACCAGAATTAGCGCCCATACTTGCAAAACTGTTTAAACGTTGTCTTTAGGAGAATTGCTTTCCATCACCCTGGAAAATCTCATCAGTATGTCCTGTATTTAAGAATTCAGGTGATCGCTCACCCCCTCTCAGTACAGGCCAATAAGTCTCCTGTTCGTCATAAGTAAGTTGCTGAAATCTGTGTTAAAAAGAGAAGTAATCAACCATCTCAGCAAAAATAACCTTAGTGACATACAATATGGTTTACGTTCTGCTAGAGCTACAGCAGATGTGCTTACAGTCATATCTTATAGGATTAGCGAATCTCTCGACAGAGGCAATCTTTCTAGGGCAATTGCTCTTGACATATCAAAGGCCTTTGATAGGGTATGGCATTAAAGTTTACTTCACAAGATCTCCAGCTATGTTATGGCTGGATATGTCTTCTCAATTATTAAATCATTTCTCTCTGAGAGGTTTATAAGAGTAGTAGTTGATGGGCAAAAATAAGAAGCAATATTAATGCTGGAGTCCCTCAGGGGTCCATCCTGGGCCCAACTCTATTCCTGATCTACATTAATGATCTTCCAAATCACATCCTTACATCATTCGTAGACATTTATGTTGATGACACTACTATCTATGGTAGCACATCTAAGACAGTAAACGACCAAGTTCTCTCCGATTCTCGCTCCTCTTATCTTGATCACGTTGTACAATGGGGAAAGGAGTGGCTGGTTACTTTTAATGCATCTAAAACCAAGCTTCTATCTTTACATCATCAAGGTTCTGATCCACATCTGGCATCAATTGAAATGAATGGCTTTCGTCTTGGGGAGGCTTCCAGTTTTAACAAGCTTCTGGACTTGACCGTTACTCCTGATATTAAATGGAACACTTGCATCAAATCTTTTGCAAAGGCAGCCGGAAAAATGATCGGATCTTTCTATCGATCCAGTAGATATCTCACTGCTGATGCAATTCTCTATCTATATAAGAGCCAGATACGTCCAAGGATGGAATATATTGTTGCCATATCTAGGCAGGAGCTGCTAGAAAGGACTTGTCCTGTCTTGATAGGGTTCAAAATAGACTTCGTAGTCTCGTAGGAGATGTCCTTTTCTCTTCGCTGCAATATCTATCTCACAGGAGAGATGTTGCGAGTTTGTCTCTGCTTTATCGTGTTCGACTGAGCTTCAATCTATGGTCCCCCCTCACCAAACTTTTACAAGAAACACTCATCTAGCTGAAAACACTATCAATAATTCCCGCCACTCTTTATCTGTGCCTAAACCTAAACGTAGATTCCATGAACACAGCTTCTTTCTTAGAACTGCATGCCTATGGAATTGTCTTCCGTGCTCCGGCTTTCTAGCTGACTACAAAATGGTTGTCTTCAAGTCCAATGTAAACAAGTTCTTGATGTGTCATTCCACCTGTTAACAAATTTACCGAATTTCAATTATTAACGATTACTTTATTGTCCAACTAACTACTGTACACTCTTAACCCTTATCCTCGAGTGGTCTCTGGACCTTGATAAGTGGTTATGCCTATGTAAAAAAATCCACTTTCCTCTACTCTCTCATAACTTATTCACATAAATCAATTCTATCTTTAATGTGGCACACCACATGCTTGTTCAGCTCCCGGAACTCCAATACGTGCCTGACGTTCTTCTTGGTAGGTTGAATCACTGTCACGAGTGGCATAATTTCTTGAACCTTCCCTGACTACGGTATTTGAATTTCTTCGTCGATCTACTTTTTAACTCTTTTCTCAAACTGCGATTTTATTTCTCCTCTTAGTCTGACATTCGGTATCAACAAGGTCTCTAGCCGTCTTCCCCTCGAAAGTGACCACTATCTGTGACCACAAACTCCCATACCCTTTTCAAAATTAAAGAGGTGACTACTGGCGCAATAGCACCCCTGTACTCGTTTTCCTGAAGCGAAGGGCAATTCTTTATAATGTACCAAACCTGGCCACACTGTATGCAGATAATGTCTGGTTTCGGTTTTTGGCAATCTCTTATCGGGTGGGGCCCCTGACATCTGTAGCATTTTACAGAAAAATTTTGGCTCTGTTGCTGCACTGTCTATATATCTTCACTGGGCATGTTTGTAGGTAGAAGTTGCAACTGTCCCTGGTTCGTTGGGATGTTTCGCCAACACCCTGACATGATTCAAAATTTGCTCTCTATATGATTTCAATATAAGTCAATCGTTGCAGTTCCATTAAAACCAGCCAGTTGAACAGTCTAATCCCATATATCCCACCAATCCTACTAGTTGCATTATTTCTGCTGCATATAGTCCACTGATTCTCCAGTCCAGGTAAACTTTCTGAGCTTATTATAGACGTCAAAAGCACCTTTCGAAAATGCCGTTTTTAATCTCCGGTTAATGATCTCGGCATCGGCCTGGTCGTTCTCTCTCATTCCTAGATAGATTGCTAATGCATTCCCCTCCAGATACATCAGAATCAATATTGCTACGTTATCAACCTTTTGCAGTTTTGCAAACAATTTCAGCTTATTAAGCCATGCGATCACATCACTAGGTGTATCAGAATTTTTGTAGGAATTTTTGACACCCCTAACACGAAACTGCGAATAAAATATAAAAAACTCGTAATTTCTCTTTTAAAAGTGGATTCTTTATTTTCTTTATGGGTTATACTTCCAAAATAAACTATTAAAGTTGTTTTAAAAGTAATAGAAATATTTCTTTTTCTTTTTTAAAAAACAGTAATGAATTTTACGAACGCAATATTTTTCAATTTTTAAACGTTAAAAATCTATCAAAATTTTTCTATTGATTCTATTTTTACGATATTTTCAGGGTCAATGTGAAATTTTATGCTCTTTCCAATAAACCGAATATAATATTTTAGACAAACGTTTTTTTTTTTAATTCACGCCCCCATTTTCAAGTGTCTATTAAAAAGTAAATAATGAATTTACTCACCAAAGTTTTATATATCACAAATTGAAGAGAAAAGGTCAATAAATAATATATTCAAATTTAAAACAAAAAAAGTAGTGTTTTTTAGAAATTTACCTGTAAAGTTCGAAGTTTAAAACCTTTTTTTTTAAACCACGTTGTTTTTTTTTCAAATGAAACCTCGGTCCTTGCTCCTTTAATTGAAAAAAAAATTAGGGCTTGAATTACATTTTTCGAGTAGTTATAAGCTTGGAAAGACAGGGGGTCGAATAATTCACGCATTTTGAAATGTCTATTAAAAAGTAAATAATTAATTTACTCACCAAAGTGTTATATATCACAAATTGAAGAGAAAAGGTCAATAAATAATATATTCAAATTTAAAACAACAAAAAGGTAGTGTTTTTTAGAAATTTACCTGTAAAGTTCGAAGTTTAAAACCTTTTTTTTTAAAAAAAAACACGTTGTTTGTTTTGTTTTTTTTTATGAAACCTTGGTCCTTGCTCCTTTAATTGAAAAAAATAGGGCTTGAATTACATTTTTCGATGAGTTATAAGCTTGGAAAGACGGGGTGGAATTATTCACTATTTTTCACGAAATTTCTGACACACCTATCACATCACCTTCTCCAGTAAATGACCTCAAGATATCACGTCTTTACCTCGCTCGTTCGCTCATTTTCTCCGTTTTGCAGAAATAGCTTGTAGTTAAATAATCAAGTGTTAACTATTCTGCACTTTACTTAATGGAGTATTAACTAAGCGGCATTTCTAATAAATAGTTTTCGGGATTAAATTCGACATACTGCTGTCAAAACTCACAACACCAAATTCCACACTCTGCTGTTAAAACTTGCTACTCATAAACTCGACCTCATATGCAAATGAAATGTTTCCGTCTTAATTAAAACTTCCTTACGGACTTAAATTTGAATTTGGATGTTGGAGTAGCAAGTTTTTATAGCAGTGTGTCAGGTTTTGAAGTTTTGGAATTGCAAATTTTGACAGCAGAATGTCGAATTTTGGAGTAGTAAGTTTTGTACAGCATTCTATTGAAGTTAATCCCGAAAGCATCTCATTTTTATATCAGGTGACAAGATCGCCAGCATATAAAGTAAAGTAGCAACTATTTTTTTCTTTTTGTTTGCGCCGGTCACTAGAATCTACTGATAGAACAAATTTGTACAAATTTTAAGGCACTTAACCACACAAAGTTACAGTTTCTACGGAACACATAAACTCTTTGATGGAGGTGAAAAATAAAAATAGTTTCATTATGTCCAGTTAAAATTACTCCTAAATTTCACACACAGTACGTAATAAACATTAGCTATGAATCCTTTTGTTCAATTATTTTTGAAAACGCGGCAAAACAATTGTTAATATCGAGAAAATTCATTTTAAAGGAAAATGTATTTATTGTAACAAATACAAATTCCTAAATTATTCATAATTCTAATTAATTAATTAAGCTGAAGAAGCATTGCGATGCCGTATGTATCTCTTCTTCTTCCTCTCTCCTCTTCTACCTTCAACTACTACTACTATTGCTGCTGCTGTTGCTACTATTAGTACTATAACCTACACTAGGTATGTCAAACATGTAGCCCGAGTAGGATCAAACTATTGCATGTTTCTAAATCAAAAGAAAAATATTCTGCAACAATTTTTATTTAATGAGTTAAGTTATAATTGTATGAACGCAGTCCTTATGACAACAGAAATTGACTGTTATTGACCTCTAGTACTCTGAGTTTGACATGCTCGGCCTACACTACTAATATTAATAATAAACATTTAGAGATTCCGAAGTATTAGTCAGAATTGCATTAAATTTAACATGAAAGGCCCTTGAAATGCTGGTTGTTACATTAAACATACTACTAGTGCTACTGCTGCTGATACTACTGTCATTAATACTCATGGTACAGACCGAGAGAATCCAATTTAGGACACCTTAGAACAAAGAGACCTTGTTGCTTACAATAAATAAACTACCACTACTACGACGACTACTACTACTACTACTACTACTACAATACTAGTAATTGGCTTCTTTGCACGCGTTTATATCAGTAATAAAACGAATCTTAATTTATTAGAGTTTTTCTAATTTTCTTTACATACAAAAACTGAAAATTAACCTCTCATGTTTTTTTTTTCTGCAGACGAAGACATATTTTAGAGGTTTTAACGAAAGATGCAATGAGTCGGAATTGAACCTGTAACCAACTGATTAAAATCCAAGCATTCTTACCGCTCGAATTAACCCACAGATGTAATCCGAAAATTGATACCGCAAACCTTATAACTGTTCTGTTCAGCATGATTTGTTTCTTGCGTTGTTTGCGGAGACATTTTAAAGACTATAATTAGTTGGTTGTCTTTTTGAACAGGGACTTTGAAGAGTTACCATCTGGCTGGCAGCGAGAAACTATTCAAGTATATCTGAAAAGCCAACAAGTTTGGCTTCATGCTTCGATGTCATGGCGAACATGACAAGAACAGGATTTACACGAGATATTTCGGCTTCAGCTATTTCACATTAATTCAGCTTCATGGGATTACTCGATTTGAAGAACAGCAAACGTAATACATGATGAGAGGGCATTCGCATAATAATTAAAAAAAACTATAACGATATGATCGTTCGGAATTTTTAGAGGAGTGTTTATAATTTGTATTATCTATATATTAATACGATAGCGTGTGTGCCACGCTTACATCCGGGGACTTAATATTGTTATGTACTTCCATTTCTTGTAATAAATAATTTTACCAGGAATTCTTCATTAGTTTTTGTTTCAGTTTCGATTATAGCTGATGGTACTCAAGTCATTTAATTTTTTATAACTAATTTTACCAAGAATTCTTCATAATTTTGGTTTCGGTTTCGGTTTCGATTATAGATGATGGCACTCCAAAAATCTATTTTTAAAAAATAATTTTATCAAGAATTTTCATAAGTTTTGGTTTCGGTTTCGATTTTAGGTGATGGCATCTTAGTAATCTATTTGTTTTATAAATAATTTTATCAAGAATTCTTCATGAGTTTTGGTTTCGGTTTCGATTATAGTTGAAAGAACTATATATATATATATATATATATATATATATATCTCCCGATATATATATATATATATATATATATATATATATATATATATATATATATATTCATGTTTGGGATTCAGTTTCGATTCAAGCTGATGAACCTAGGTCATATAGATATAATTTTTATTTGTGAAATCGCAACTTTATAATATATAAAAATCGATAGAACATTAATTCTATAATAATATATAAGAAATCTGCAAGAATTAAAATATCATATTTAAGCGTATTTTACAACCTGGCTACGCCGGGCGTTCCTGCTAGCTTGGATAAATACTTTTGCAGTTTAAAAAAAATAGCTGCAATAATATCAGAGGGTCTCCATGTACACTGAATATCTACAGAATGCTAACATAAATATATTATATATGAGTCAGTCCCCTATGGAATTTCCACAGGTTCCGCTAGTTTGAATTATTAGAACGACTTTTCCTACACTAGTTAAATAATCATGCAGCATAGTAAACAGACTAAAAATTGAAAAAAAAAAACCCCAAAAAACAAAACGAAAAAACAAACAAACAAACAAAAAAACATAACCGATAACAAATGACATTTACCAAACCCAATAACATTTTATTTTCTACGGGCCTGTATAATCTTGAAATAAAAAATTGAGGTTTTTTTTTTAAATACTCATCAATGTCGTTCTTAGTGTTTCATGCCTAAAAGCAGTTAACAAGACCTTACCTTTTACCATAATTGGTGACTACCCGGACTTAGAATTTGCTGTAATGTACTCTCTCTCTCTCTCTCTCTCTCTCTCTCTCTCTCTATATATATATATATATATATATATATATATATATATATTAAGTAGTAGCGTTCGTGTGTTTGTGTGTACAACTCCCAATGACCAAAGAAATAGAAAGGCCATATGTGTGTACACCTCTCCTGGTCAAGAAATATTAATGCCCATATTAGGATACTTCTGTCAACGGAGATATTGTATTTCGTACCTAATTTCTATATATAGCATTCTTCAAAGCACATCTACATTAATTGAGTTTCGGTCATTAGCATATCACATTAAATTAAATCTATTCAAATAATTAGCTCGATGATATTATTACTTATTCAACATAATAGCTTTGTTTTAACTGTACTAATTGATTTTTTTTTAATTATTTAGTTTATTTAAATTTCAATTTATATTTTATTAAACTTTTTTTTTTTATCTGAAATCGTTTAATTTTCAAACCAGAAAACCAAAATAACTGTGATAGTTTAATTGAACAATCGTTTTAAACGGAGCACGTTTTTAAATATTTTCTGTAATAGATTTGTTTTCATTTTGAAATATTCTTCTAAGCTGAACTATTACTTTTATTTTTAATTCGGAGGAAATTATTTTTCGATTATTCTTAATTTTTAAGTAACCTTTTTTATATGTTAGAGAAAAAGGTAAATATGGAGAATCACTCCACCCACGAAAATTCCTTTAAAATGACAACTTTTATATGTTTTCGGGGGCACTGAAAACGAAAATAACGTTTAAAATTACGGCAAACGAGTCGTTTCCAAGATATGAAAAAAATGTTAGTTTTCTATAATAATTTAACGAAAAATGAGCACTCACTTTGTGGCCACTTTTTTTTTTTTTGAAAATCTTTTAAAATTACCACTAACGTAAAAAATTCCAGGAAACAAGTAGTTTATAGAATATGAAGAAATGCACCCACTTTATGGCTACCGGCTGTGACCCCCCTCCTTATATCGCTTCTCACCAAATACAAACAGAATTTTTTTGTGAAATATTAAACGGTTCTTCTGCTCGGTTTTTTTTTGGTGCGTTACTTACATTAAAACGGATAATTACACCGCAGAAGCACCTGTTGAAAAACTGTACAAGTTCTATATCGAATATCCCCCCCCAAACAAAAAAGAAAAAATATAAAACGGTAGCCCCCCCCCCAAATGATAATCACAAAGTGTGTGCTCATTTTACGTTAACTTATTATAGAAAAGTGATCCCCCAATCTTTTAAAATTAACATTTCTTCATATCTTGGAAACTACTCACCTGCCGTAATTTTAAAAGTTATTTTCGTGTTTAGCGCCACCGAAAACCTTTAAAAGTGGTAATTTTAAAGGAATTTTCGAGGGTGGAGTGATTCTTCATATTTACCGAGAAAAATAATTAAAACTAATGTCCTCATTTACTTGCATCTCCACGAGAGTAGAGTTAGTCAGACACAGGGCCAACTTTCCATGTGAGCAAAATCCATCATCCTTTTTATATTTATAAAATTTAATCGGGTTGCCCAGGATTATTATATTAATTATACCATTGCGATTGTGTTTAATTGCCTGCGAAAGAGATTTTCTTTATAATGTATTTAATATCTTAAATTAAAAATGGTCAGTTTTTACGACGTGGCCTAGCGTCGTTTAAACCCTGTTTTTTTTTTGTGGCCTAATACGTTTAAGGCGTCTTTATAAGTAATATGAAAGAAGAAATTTTGAAAAAAAAATTTAACATTTTAGCGTGGGGGATAACTTTTCTATATAAATTTAACGTAAAATGAGCAACCACTTTTTGGTCACAAATAATTATACCATAGCTAGTGTGTTTAATTGCCTGCGAAACAGATTTTCTTTATAATTTATTTAATATCTTAAATTAAAAATGATCAATTTTTACGACGTGACCCAGCGTCGTTTAACTTCTAATAAAATAAAGACCTGGTTTTTGGGGGCCTATTACGATTAAGCAGTCTTTATAAATAATATGAAAGAAGAAATTTTGAAAAAAAATTAACATTTTCGTGTGAGGGATAATTTTTCTATATAAATTTAACGTAAAATGAGCACCCACTCTTTGGCCACAAAGCGTTCAACCAGTCATATCATTTCTAGCATTTTTTCAAGTTTGGCGATCGAGGGGGGGGGGGAGGAAACATGACAAATACAATTTTTTTTTGTTTATTTTTGTGGTGGGGGACAGGAATTACATTTGAAACATAAAATAACGATAAATTTAATTAATTTTTATGAGACCATACTATACTTTCACCTAACAATTTTATAAACAGAACGAACCCCAAAATATGAAAAATTCATTTTTTTGGGGGGAGGGGGGGGTTACATTAGAAATATAAAATGATGAAAAATTTCATTTAATTGTTTTTGGAATTAATTTTTGGTAGATCTTTTTTTTTCTTATTTTTGCGATCGCACAGGCATTCGCTGCTATTTTTATTGAAAAAAAAAGTTGTAATGATTTATTTTTAATTGTTTTTTTTTTGGGGGGGGAGAGGGTCTTTCCAGTACTCAATATCCGGAGAATTGTTTCTTTTCTTTGTAGCCCTTCTACTGAAATATATGGTGGAGAGGGTATCACGTACTTCTTTTTTTGGGTGATTACATTTACATGTTTCTGTCCGTTCTTTTATTTCGGTTGTGGGGGTATCCACGTTGCCCATTATGAAAATGATTAGTATACAGGTGTGTTTCAAAGGGAACCTCATGTCAACCCAGGCAACGCTGGGTAGCCATGTTAGTAAATGATAAAATTACAGCTCGAAAACAAGATTAAGTTTAAGCCTCCTAAAATTCATACTAGAATTGAACGCAATGCCGCTGGGGAAACTTTTATAAATGCTAAGTTCTAAGAGACAGTGTCATGGAGGTTAAAAATGTAATTACTAAATCAGACAAATGGAGGTTAAAAATGTAATTACTAAATCAGACAATACACGCCTACATACACACCTTAGGTTACATCGAGGTTATGTATGAACATAACACTTATTTACATTTACTTAGCAGCAATTTTTTCGACAAAAACAAATCAATATTGGAAACAAAGCAGTTGACTGTCG
This sequence comes from Euprymna scolopes, assembly GCF_053919585.1. Classification (NCBI taxonomy): domain Eukaryota; kingdom Metazoa; phylum Mollusca; class Cephalopoda; order Sepiida; family Sepiolidae; genus Euprymna; species Euprymna scolopes. Next base: position 59,321,114 of record NC_136494.1, read on the forward strand.
CAAGGTAAGTCGAATAAAACATTACTGCTGTTACTTTTGCACATGCGCAAAATTAAACATTTACAGCTCGATTTTATTTAATTATTAGCTTCTCGTATCAATCTGTCGATACTGCAGACGGTAACGACGCTAGAGAGAGAGAAAGAACTAATGACTAGGCTTGAGCACTAAACGTTATAGTTTCGATTCTACCGGATAGAAATCACGTCAAATTTTTGTACAATTTTTGAAATCATTACTATTTATTAGATAATAATCAATAGAGAATTTGTCTAACTATTTATCTATAAAAGTGAAATTGTCTGTGTGTGTACATTTCCCTAACAAATTACTCTGTCAATTTTCAGTCTACAGACTCCATATTTGACATAAGAGGTATTGAGATTTGGGGAAAAATTTTAAATCGGTTTTCGGCTAGAAATTTGGCTGTTAAGGGGTCAAAGGTCAACGATTTGACCTTTGAAAACTCTACCAAACTCATCCGCCAATTTTGGGTCTAAACACTTAAAAAATTAAATGTAGGTTACTTGGACATGGATCCAACTGTTTAATTTGATTTGTAGCCAAAAACAATAAATATTAAGGAAACTTATACAGATAGGCAAAAAAGTGAATTTCCTGCGTTGTTGTGTATTAGTTTTGTTTACGTTTACACCGCATTAACTATACTACACTTTCATCATTATAATAAAAGTAGTCGTCGTGATTCTAGCCACTGGTGACATGCCCGTTATCCGATACTAAAATGTAATGCTATTCAGTCAAACACCATAAAAGTCAGATTTCCATGAATAAATGTTTGTCGGATAGATCTAATTCCCAAAGGCCACCAGTCAGAACTTAATTGCACAATAATATTAAAGACTATTTTCAGGAGGCAAATACGCATTTTATTAATGTTAAACGGTTCGATCTGATATTCGACCTTTTTCCTTCTTTTTTTCTCAAACTATTATATCTTTATAATGGCAATATTACGACTTGCACGGTTTGCCAGAAAGTAAAGCCGTAAAAGTAATTGTTCCGCGCCATTAAACGTCGAACATTTTAAGATCGGCAGCCATTTCATAGCGTTTTCATTTGGTTTATTTCATTTTTTTCTATTTTAAAGAATCTCCCTATTTTATTTTTGGAGTCAACCAATTGGTTGAACTGCAGATTTAAGTGAAACGGAGCGGAAGGTGAACCAAGTGGAGAAAAATGGTTGTGTGTCAGAGATATCGATTTCCTCAGCAGAAGGTGGTCACATCGAAAGATTTTTGAACCATTATCTGTGTCTGCTTAGTCGTCATATATTTTTTGAGAAAGATAGATAGATAAGTAGAGAGTGAGGGGGGAGAGAGATGACAGCAGAGGGATGTGAAGAAGAGAGAGAATAAAATATCTGTATAACATTTATTTTGTCAGAAACATGAACACAAAGAGAGGGAGAGGGAGGGGGAAAGAGAGGGTAGGGAGAGAGGATAGGTAAGAAAAGAGAGAACAAAGTATCTATATAACGTTGTAAGTTTGCATATATGAAACGTTCCTAATATGTGTGAGAGAATTAGAGAGAAGTGCATTCATAATCTAAAATGCTTTCTCCAAGTCAAGAGAGAACTGTTTTGAAAGAGAGAGAGAGAGAGAGAGAGAGAGAGAGAGAGAGAGAGAGAGAGAGAAAGGCATAGACAAAACCGTATCTGATGCTTTATATATATATATATATATATATATATATATATATATATAAGGTTAGAGAAAAAATATTAATGCTCAAGGAAAAAAACAAAATACACTTTTATTTAATTTCAAGTAAACAATTTCCATAGTTACGTCAAAGACAATGCCAATGTCTTTGTCGAGACTATGTAAATTGTTGACTTAAAATTAAATAAAAGTGCGTCTCTCTCTCTCTCTCTCTCTCTCTCTCTCTCTCTCTCTCTATATATATATATATATATATATATATATATATTATATATATATATATATATATATATAAATATGTTGAATATGAAAACTAGTGGCTACACATATGCAAATATGTTTCAGTGACTACCCAGCTAGGGAAAATCACATCATCAGGCCAAAAATATCTCCGAAACTAGTTTTCATATTCAACATATTCATATTGCTCTGTCTAAACATTGAGTACTCTTTGATAGACACATTGTGTATTTTGTTTTTGTTTAAATAACTAAACAATACTACCAATAATATATATATATATATATATATATATATATATATATAAATAAATAAAGAAAGCCTTATTAATGTTGTTAGAGAGGGAAAATGAAAGAGCTGTGAGAGAGAGAAAGAGAGAGTGAGATAGAGAGAAAGCGTGTCCAACATTATCTATAATATAGATCTCACCTGTCTGTTTAAATGTATGTATGTATGTATGTATGTATGTATGTCTGCCTTTAATTTTCATGAAATCGATATCGTTTTTCAGGCGACAAATATCGAAAAATTGGCCCAAAACATTAATTCCTTCACCGTCAACTAGGCACTTTTCACACGGAGGTGCCGCTTTTTTCGTCGATATTTTCGAAAGTCATCCCCTCTTTTCGGTTGACTAGCCTTAATCGCCACCTCCGGTTTGGTGATGGACGCAACAGCAAAGCCACGTTTTTTTTCACGTTTTTTTCCTCTTTCGCGGTACAAGTTCGAGCCTGTCTGCCTACTACTACTACTACCTTTTTTTACTCAACACACACCTCCAAGCCCCCGGGAAACGCTGTGAACTCAGGCTAGTATATATATATATATATATATATATATATATATATATATATATATATATATATAATGTATATATATATATACTATTTTTAGAAATAAATATTACTTATTTTTAGCTACAGACACTTGTTTATTGCGTACTCAATACTTAATGTTGGAAGTGATAATTACTGCTGGTCGAACGATTCAAATCCAGTTACAAAGTCACTTCAACTCTTTAACTAAGTATCTAACACTACTGGCTAAGAAAGAAAGAATGAAACTTTCTCTCTCTATATATATTTATCTAAAGCGTCAATATAAGCGCACTAAAACAGAAATCTTGTCAGATTGCGTTCAACAACAGACGCTAAAGCATTGCAAGCTTCTTCTTATTATAATACACTCGTGAGCAAAGAAAATGAACCAAACAAATTTTATACATTTTATTGCATTAAAAGCTATATTGAAGAAAGAACAACTGTACAAGGAAACTTAAACAAGACGAATAACACAGAACAAGACATTTATTTTAATAAATGCTTAGTATGGAATCACATTCCCTTTTGATTTCTTCAAAAGATCAATCCTTTTAGACATGCTTTTAACCAAAGTGAAACTCTGTGAAGAGGAGATGCTATTCCATTCGCTTTCCACAACTTCCCACTGTTTGCCATTGTCCGAAAAAGTTTTTCGGCCAATGCACGAAATATTAGGTCCAAATATTCTCAATTGGGTTTAAATCGGGACTTTTACGTGACCAAACATCACATCAGTTGAATTATCAGAAAACATTTTTTTTGTGATTTTAGCAGTGTGTGCAGGGGCATTATCATGTTGAAAAACGTTCTGGGATATTCTCAACTTCTGAATACTTGGGAACAGTCCTGTTTCTAATATTCGAATGTATTCCTTTGCATTGATTGACTTCTCACATCTAATAAGTTTCCCAACTCCTGCTACAGTAAAAGTTCCCCATACCATTATTCCCCCATTCCCGTGTTTAACTGCCATTTTTCTGCCACTTCTCGAAAATCTTTCTCCAGTTCTTCGATTGCACCGCTCGGGAGCATCACTAACGAGAAAAAAATCTGAATTCATCAAACCAGAAAACATTCCTGGACCCGTCGGTATCTTTCTTGCCATAACACGAGGAAAATATCCTTCTATCATTGATGTTCTGCTTAGATAAAACTGGCTTCTTTGCACACTTCTTAGAGGAAAATCCAATTTCTTTCATTTGTTTAGATATTGTATATCTAGAAGGAGAATTTCCAGCCCCTGTTTGAACTCTTTGACTTGCTAACATAAGTTTTCTTTCGATCCTTCAAAACAGTTAATTTAAGCATGTGGCCGCCCTTCAAAGTGGATGCTCTAGGGCGACCAGATCCAGATTTCCCTTTTACCAAGGGTTAAATTTCGGACCTTTGACAGAAAGATGTTTTCACATTTTTTTTTCTGAAAATATCACAAATCTGCTTGTAAGTCATTTGGACAGTCTTAACCCTGCAATTCGGTTTTTTATATCCTCACCAAGTTCTTCATTTATTATTATATGCTACAATAATAATGATCTGCAAAATAGAAATTTTCAGTTAAAATTAACAAAAATGCATGGAAAAATATTGAAAAATTGATTTCTTCCTTCTTTCACTATTGGCCTATTTTTTTTTTTTGCTCATGAGTGTATATATATGTGTGTGTATATAATATACGTGTATACATATATATATGTATGTATGTATATATATATATATATATATATATATATATATTGCAAGAGAGACAGAGAAAACATCTATGATTCTTAGAGAGTTATCTTATCTGAGAGAAAGAGAGTCGTAATAAACCGATAAAGAAAATCGTCATTCTTCATCTAAATCACAGATTATCAATTTAATCCCTTACGAACTAAAACCGCTGATAAATGTATGAATCTCGATTCTCGCGATATTAGTAAATTGCCACTTTGCTTCAATTAATCGTTTACCATTATATCTCGACATCAAATAACTGAAAATAGTTGTAGTTGTTGTAAATCAGACACTTATTTTACTTACATTCAGTCTGTGTCGTTATCGTTTAGTCACCTTCATCCCTGAAAGACACTTATTTCATTATTCATTTCGGTTACTTGGGTTAAGCGAACTTTTATCTCATCTGAGTTAATATATTAATGATTTTTCTTCAAGTTCAACTTTTTAACTCGAGAATATTTGTAAAACACGGGAGTCTATAGTTAATTCTAAGCTGAAACATTAATTTTAGCTGCGGAGTTAGATTGTTCTCATTCTCTCAGCCAATCTACTCCCGTGAATTTCATAAAATGTTCAGTTCAAAATTTTGTATAGATTCTCGAGTTCGAGATTAAAATTATCAAGTTCTGGAAGACGCAGCTAAAGAAGCTCGGAAGTTACATTGGCCTAAACGTTGTAAAAATAACAACCAAGATGAGAATAGTAAGCAGAATAATCAATCATGATACCAATTTCCAATCACCATCTCAAAAATTCTGAAACAGATAAGTTCATATATTAAAACAGTAAGAAACTTCGACTTAATAAATGTTTATTAAACTGGAAATGTAATTAAATTTTTTAAACGAAAATTATATTTGAATTTAAATATTTACAACAAAAATCCACGTTTATTTACGGCGTAAGATATTCATATGTATGTGCTAGATACTGAGGGTATTGTGCAGATAGCAAAAGATTTGACTGGTTGAACATGTGAGAGGAGAGAGAGAGAGAGAGAGAGAGAGAGAGGAGAAAGAGAGGGAGTAATTTTTAAATAGAGTCGTCTTAGAAACTAAACATAGCTGTTCTGATATTTACCCTCATTATTTTTCTCTTATATAAGTGAAGGAGAAGTTTTTAGGGTGAGGGTAAGGCAATATGTTATTTTAATAATCAATTT